>NC_077227.1:719554937-719688051 GCF_027887165.1 Monodelphis domestica | reverse complement strand
CAAACAAAGAAATGCACATGAAAACAACTCCTGACACTGTCAATATGGCAATGAGGTTGTAAATGGTTATTCCCAGAGTTGGAAGAGACAGGTGCACCAACAATGTTAGTGGAGTTGTAAATGGTTCAACTATTCTGGAATATATTTTGCAATTATGCCAGAAAAATTACTCAATCGTTAATTTGCTAACTCAGCACCAATTGTTGACTCCTTGGGAGAAAGTGGTAATTGGGTTTAGAGCCCTGGAGGAGTCGCGCAGTGCGCTTTCTCAAAAGCCATCCTGGACTACATCTCCCAGAAACCCGCGGGCCGTGGAAAATGCGCTTCTCTCTCCTAGTCAGTGTCGGAGTACTCCAGCGCACGCGCACTCCCAGTTCAGTTGTGCTTTTCTCAGGTGGCGGGGTGAGTGAATCCGTGAATGTGGGAGGGAGGCCGGGCTCGTGGGACCTCTAGCATGTGTTGGTGTAGAGGGGTTGTCGGGCGTTGTGGGGAGCCCTTAAGAGTCCGGAGTCAGACTCAGAGCCAGGCATGTGACCGGAGGGGGATGTCAGATCTGTCAAATGGAGCCGATGCCCTGCCCCTCAAAACCCCAGACCCTGAGGCGACCTCCCGGGACTGGGGGCCCCCTCTAGCCAGCTTGGGGCAGCGGCGTCTGCCGAGAACCCTGTGGAGACGTCCCAGGGGATCCCTTGTTCTAGAGCGGGGGCAGCGTCCTGTGAGGGGAGAACCGCCCACTTGTCAGCCGCCGGCGGTGGGGCAACTACTGGGCGCGCGGCAGGCCCGGGGACCCCAGGGGGCGTCCAGCTGGAGGGGCCCTAGAGGCTGCGAGGATCGGGGCCCTTGGCTTAGAGCCGAGGATGCGGAGGTCTTGGAGAGCCCCTAGGCTACAGCTCTTCTTTGCAGGCAGGGCCCTGCCAAGGGAGGGGTGGGGGGTGGGGTGGGGGGTGGTCGTGGTTGTCTTCGTCTGCAGAATATGCCATGGAGCAGGGCTTTGGGGCATCCATGGATAAGGCACTTGTCTTTACTGTGTGCTGAGCCCTGAGGTAAGTGTTGGGATGCAGGGACAAGAAGGAGCTCACCTTTGGGCGCCTGATAGAGTCAACATTGTGTGTGATTCCGAGGCATGAGAGCAGTTAAGAGGCTAAATTTGAACCCAGGACCTCTTGGACTCCAGGCCTGGTTATTAAACCACCCTGCCACCTATCTGCCTTGCATTACTCTTTCAAAAAATAAAGTAAATTAAGCCTTCCCTTCCCTCTTAGAATCAATACCAAGTATTGGTTTCTAGGCAGAAGGGCCCTAATGGCCAGTCAATGGGGGTTAAGTGACTTGCCCAGGGTCACCCAGCTAGACAGTGTCTGAGGCCAGATTTGAATCCAGGATCTCCCATCTCAGACCTGGCTCTCCATCTCTGCTATTTATATCAGCTATGCCAAGGTAGCAAGTCTTTATATAGAGAGAGGCACATGCTATATAACCTTGTTTATAAGAAGAAAAAATAACTGCTCAAGGAGCTGTCAGTCCAGGGGTCAGACAGAGGAGAAAATGTTATGTGAATAAATCAGTGCTTCAGGAAGCAAGGTAAAATAGGGAAGATTTGAATCATAGGATCTCAGATTTGGTGCTGGAAGGAACCTCTATGGCTCTTTAGTACAATCTTCCCATTTTACATATGAAGAAACTGATGAGACTAAGGAAGGTTGTGACTTGTCCAAAACAACATGCATTTAAGTGCTTACTATGATCAGGACTGGCTATATGTAATGTGTTTCTTGAACTAAGTCTAGGAAAGCCGGATTCCAAAAGGTGAAGGTCACCCAGGTGTGCAGAGTATTCGAGTCAGTGGTCTTGTCATAGATCATGTGATCTCATCTCATAGGAGTCAGCTGGGGGGAAATTTAGTTGGTGAGGGGGTGGAAGTATCTAGTGTGGGACAGAAGAGGTGAGGGAAGGGTACTAGATAGCTCAGTGGAATGAGAACAAGACCTTGAGAGAGGAGGTCCTGAGTTCAAATGTGGACTCAGATACTTCCTGGCTGTGCGATCCTGGACAAGTCACTTGACCCCCATTGCCTAATCCTTACCTGCTCTTCTACTGTGGAACCAATATACAATATACAGTATTGATTCTAAGACAGAAGATAAATATTTAAACAAACAAAGAGGTAGAAGTATCTGGTGGAGGAATAGAAAGCTGAGAACAGGATGGTATCTTGGAATGGAGCTAGGTATTGTGAATCTTTAAAATTCTCAGACTCTACCTTAGAACATTTGGTTAAGGCTCTTCCCCATTTTAAACAATGAAGGTACTTGATCAGGAATGTGAGAACTCTAACATTACTCCACCCATACTTACACATACTTTAGGGGAAGATAAAGTTGTAAACTCCTTACTGAACAATGAAAAGTACTTAACCCATACTTAAAGTGAAGCAAAAACCCTTAAGCTAAGTCTATTTTTAGATCTAATACAAAAGGGGTGCTAAGTACCTATGAAGGTCAAATTAATCACTAAAAGGTCAGGCAACTTGCAAACTTGCAAGGGATAAGCTTAACAAAAGAGGTGTGAAGTTTCAGTATACTCAGGTGTGAATTACTCAGAAGTTTAGTCTACTCAGGTGTGAATTAAGAATGGTCAGTCCTGTGAAAACTTAGGGGAGGTGACATAGGAGAAAATTCTCTTTAAAAGGAGGTCAGAAAGGCCTCTGAAGTAATTCAGCTATGGAGCTGAATTGGAGGCTGGTCTCTCTCGGTGGCTGAAATTAATTCAGCCTTGGAAGCTGAAGTGGAGCTTCCTGAGCTAAACTGGAGGGTCTCTCTTTACACTAGAGTCTTGCTTGGAAGAATCTTATGGTGAGTGATTAAAGACTGACTTAGTTTTCTCTCTTAAGGAGAAAGGCCTAGGCCCTATTTTCCCTTTCCCTCTCTCTCTCTCCCTCCCTCTTTCCTTAATTTGTATTAATTAAAATCTCCATAAAACCCAGCTGACTTGGGTATTTCATATTTGGGAATTTTTCCCATGGCGACCACTTTATTTTTAATATAAAATCAAGACACAAAAAATTATCTTTACCAGTGTGGCCAAAATCTTACAGTTTGGCTATTTACACATATTCGTGGTCACAGTTTAAGGCAACCACTCTTTTATCTGTAGCAGTTTAGGGTACTATGTTTCCTTCATTCTCCTTCTGGGATAAAAGGATATTCTTTTTATTATCTTTCAGGTCCTCTAGGATAGCAGGAACTCCTCAGGGATTGTGGTAAAAAGGAAAAGGTAATGATGTAGAGTCAAGAGTCAGGAGAGACCTGGGTTCACAGGTTTTGTGGTAAAGTGGTGGGGCAGAAAGAGGATGGCTCAGAGGCCATCTAACTCAGTCCTATTCCTTAAGGTGATAAAAACAGGCCTAGGGAGGTTAACTGCTAGGTCCTGGATAGCATGACCAAGGAATGTCCAATATAGTTATTGAATCAGCCCAGTGGAAGTATGCAGTGAAGTTTTTAATAATGTGACCTCTTCACAGCAATCATTCCATTATTCACACTGATCAAAACCTCTATATACACGGGACTACATTAATTGATTAACAGGCATTTATTTTAAGCCTTGATCACCTGATGGGACCTCTCTGAATTTAAGGTTGGAATCTGCATCGTAGGATGGAATATCAACAAGCAATAAAACACGGCTCTTTGAGGTATCCAAAGAGAGTGTCTCTGCACACAGCCAGCATGGTGTCAAAGCTACCTGACTTTAAGTCAGACAAGCTCCTTTGTCCCTAAGGGGGGAGGCAGCATGACCATCTGCAAGTCTATTCAAAGCGAATACAAGGTTGGCTTTAGAGCTCCCTTTGGGGATTGAGAGATTGGCAAAGGCTTCATGTATAGGGGAGATTAGAGCCAAGTTGTCAGCTGACTGCAGTTGAGTTCAATCCTGCCTCTGATCCACATCACTCTGTGAAGGGCAACCACACCAAGTGTCCTGGCAGCGTCATAAGCTTGCACATTTCACTGATTATTGATTTACATTTGTAGACTGTCCTAACTGGGACCTTCCTATACCCAAGCCACACCAGATGGCTTGGGTGTGGTTGTGGGTATGTACTTAAAGAGCTATTGATGCTTGACTGAGGCAGCTGTTTGCCATCCCTAGCCCTAGGTCTTAGATTCTCATGCCCACCCCAAGGCCTGAACCTTATTACATGACATATTGAATACATGTTCAATCAAATTCATGTGCCCATTTGTTAGCCCTCTTAGTCTGGTCATTTGTGTAGGGTTCCGAGTTAGAATAGATAATGGAGGGTGCTAAACTCTTCCAGGTGTGACTCAGTCTTATCTTCAGCTTTACTCTCTTGGTAAAATCGACAGGAGCCTAATTTGAGGTACCAGAGAGCCAGCTCTTCAGAGAGGTGAAGGTGTTAGAAGACGAGGAGAGCAAGAAACCGTCCTAGGAGGAAACTTATTTGGCCTGTGACTTTTCACCTTCGCTTCATTGCAGAGTCTAATGAAAAGCTGCTGCTGTTGGAGCTAGACTCATTCTTCCATAGTGCCTGGGGAGCCAAGACGTGGGAAAAAATCAGAAAAACCATACAGGAAGGCAGCAAGGAAGAGAGGGTAACTAGAGGACTTGGACCTCATGCTTGAAGAAAGAGGTGAGAAGTGCAGGAATTTGGGGGTGGGAAAAGGGGAGGGGGAGCTGCCCATTGTGGGAGTGTGGGAAAGGGGAATAGATACCTGGGGGGTGGAGGGGTGTAATGTGAGGGAATGTTCTAGGTGAAAGATCTACCATGTTGTTGGTCCTGACTCTTAGCCCCCGTACTCTTAAACACACACGTACTTCTCTGGCCCAGTACTGCTGATGTTTTCTGGGCTCTGAGCTGACCCAGTCCTCTGACTACTACCATACCAGATAGACAGCACTAGCCAGTATAGGGATAATAGCCCTTTTTCTTTGTGCTAGAAAAAAAATTGTATTTTGGGGGAAGTAACTTACCAAGAAACCAAGAGAAAACAAGAACTCTTATCTTCCAAATCACAGAAGTCCATGTGGCAACTTTTTGAGTCTGTTGTGGCATAATGTATCTTTCAAATTCTATTAGAACCACTAGGTTATTTGCTCATGAATTGTTTTTTTTTTTGACCTAGGTACTTCAGAGTGTCTGGATGTTCTAAAGTTGCCAAGGACTTTGGGAGGGATGGTGGTGTGTGATTTTTCTCATCCGCTGTATTAGTGATTCTCCCCAGCTTCATGTCCTCCACAAATTTAATAAACATGCTATCTGTGCACCTATCCAACTCAATGAAAAAGCTGTTGAATGGAATAGGAAAAACCAAGTACCTGGGGAACTCCAATAGCTATCTCTTACTAGGTTGACAGTGATTTGTTAATCAGTCACTTTGGGTCTAGTGAGTAAATGGTTCTGAATAGACCTGACAGCTAGCTACATGGAAATCTTCAAATTGTCCCTAAGGAGAGACCATGATCTACTTCATCAAAAGCCTTGCTACAATACAGATATCTATTGTCTATCATATCTACCCGATTAGCAGTCTGCCAACTCTCTGAAACAAAATGAGGTTACTCTGACATAATGGCCCATCTGTGAGGACAAGGTTAGCTTTTCGAAGTGGAAGAACTCCCAGGTAGCATCTAGTCAAACCTGTGTGCATTAGAAGTCCTTCTAGGATGCTCTTGGTGGGTGGCGATTCAACCTCCAATTGACAATGACTAGCTTGCAGAGCCCATTACCTCCTGAAGCAGATTATTTAATTTGAGGATATTGTTCATTGTGAGGACGTTTTTCTGTATATCAGCTTCTCTGCAGCTTTTATCCATTGTCTTTGATTTTGTCCTTGGGGTCAAGCAGAACATGCCTAACTCCTCTCCTTCATGTTCTCCCTAAGTCTTTTCTATTCTTCTCCATCTTCTCCCAAGTTCATTCCATTTCCTTGCATCGATCATTGTATGGCATGATCTTGAGGCCTGTCATTCTCAGAGAATTTCAGAGTTTCAAGAGTACTCAGAGGCATCATGGTACTTCCGCTGCCCTGCTCTGGAGACTATCCAGTGTCCTGAAATGTGCTACCCAGAAATGAAGGCGGCTCTAGAAACGATCTGGCCCAGACAGAATGCCTCAGAACTCTTACCACCACCATCCATCATTCTGTATAATGTGCTAAAATTCTTAGCTCTTTTGACTGCCATATTACAGTGTTGACTCTTCTGGAGCCTGTAATCCACTGGAATCTCCAATTCTTTTTCAGACAACGATTTCCTCTACACCTTTCCTACTTGGATATGTGGAGTTGAATTTTTTGGAACTATTCGTCTTTTTAGATTTCAGCTCAGTATTCTAGCTTCTCTGAGTTTTTTGGATCTTAACTCTGTTACCCACTGTGTTAGCTATCCCTCCCAGCTTTGTGTCATATGAAACTTTGACGATTATGCCATATATACTTTTTTTTAAACCCTTACCTTCCGTCTTGGAATCAATACGGTATATTGGTTCCAAAGCAGAAGAGTGGCAAGGGCTAGGCAATGGGGGTCAGGTGACTTATCCAGGGTCACACAATTAGGAAGTGTCTCTGAGGCCAGATTTGAACCCAGGACCTCCTGTCTCTTGACCTGGCTCTCAATCTTCTGAGCCACCCAGCTGTCCCCACCATATATACTTTTTATCTAAGTCATTAAAAAAATATTAAATAGCACAGGGCATTGGACTGATCCCCAAGGTAGTCCTGAGACTCCCTACTTGACATTAAGAAATTTTAGGTATGGCCATTCAAACAGCTTCCACTTAATAGTACTGCCATTTAGTCTGTGGCTCTTCATCCTACGGTGTATCCTTAATTCATCTGGTGTAATTTGTAACAAGGTCATGCTGGCTCTTTCTGATGACCATTTTTCTAAATGTTCACAAACCATCTTTTTAGTAATGTATTTTAAAATTGTGCCAGGAATCCAAGCTAGAGTTTGCAAATATCATTCTCTTTCTTTAAAAAAGAAAATCAGAACAGTTATTCTCCCATTATCTGAGATTTTTCAGACCTAATTGAAAGTGGCTTAGCAAACCCACTTGAACATTATTTCAGTAACTTGGCAGATAGTCCCTCTGTGCTTTGTGCCTTGAAATCATTAAATTAGTTGAATGTTTTCTTTTTGTCTTCCTTCTTATCTTAGGCTTCTATTGTCTCTTGTCCATTTTTGTTTTTCTTATCAGGTCAAAGGATTTTCTTCAAAAAAAGTTAGCAAACTGATTGCTCATCTGTCTTAGAAACTATGAGAAAGAATGGTACTTCCCCCACTCCATTAAATTAAGGAGTAACTGAGGCACAGAGAGCTTACGTTTCATTCTCATCACACAACACGTACTATGAATTCACTGTGTGTCGTAAGAACCCTACCAGAAGTCTAAGTGGAACCTGTGTTGCCCAGGGGAATAATCAGGATCTTAGGAAAGTAGTGCCTATGACCTTTCCCTCTGCCTTCAGAAAAATATGGGCCTGCTTCTGGGTTAACTATGAGGATCATGAGACTTACATATAGCTAATGTTCAGGTGAGTTTGGGATTGGTAAGCCAGGATTGGTCTCCCTCATGACTTTTCTCCTCTCTCAGTTCTGGCATCTCAAGACTCTGCCCTTCCCCGAGAAAGGAAAACGGAGGAGGAGGAGGAAGAGGAGAAGGAAGAGGAGAATGAGGAGGGAATGGCTTCTGGGTTCCTGACAGCCAGGTCTGAGGTGAGTTAGGCTTTTCTTTCCCTCCCCACCTCTCCATTTTCTTAGTTCACCAAAGCACATCCAGGGACCGAAACAACTATTTTCTCCAAGAAGATTGTTTCTTCCTATAGATTATATTCCTGGAGTCTATAGATCATTATTGCTAGACTCATGTAGTCCAACCCCCTGATTTGATACAATAAGGTCTAGAAAGGTGTGGCAGAAACTTCAATAGCCCATGGGCCTCTTTCCACATGATCTTATCCTCTTCTATTCTGTGCATTTCCTAGGGGGAATGTTCATTATGTGCAAAATATCTTTCATTTGATCTCTCTTGTCAAACTTGCATTCATTCAACTACTAGAGAATTCGGCTAAATGCTATGAAGAGAACAAGTATAAAACTTACTTCTTGGTGGGACAAACACACCAGAAATAATTATAATCTGTATTGCTGTTCATGAAAAAGTTAGGTCATGATAGAAAGAAGAAACATATTTTTAGGTAGCTGATAGGAAGTGCCAAATGGAATGGTACAGGAAATATTATGAGTTCAGAGAAAGGAGTGCTCTAGAGAGGCTTCCTGAAATGGAATCTGAACTGGAATTGTAGCCGTTGTAAGGTCTGAATAATTAGAGGGAGAAAGAATAGCTTGAGTCAAGCCTTAGAACCAGGCAGTGACTGACATCTTTGGGTATCGGTAATGAGACTGGTCTGGGTGGAATAGATAAGTTCATGTTAGGAGTTGTTAACTGGAAAAAACAGAACTATTAAATAGTCAAAATCACTCTTTAACCAAGGGCAAAAGGGGTTCGGTGCTAGTAGGACAACAGAGCTGCGTGCCACACACGACTGCACAGAGTCTGAGGATTGAACTCTGGCCACTCTGGTCACTGACCCCTGGGGAATGCCACACGTAGGAGAATGACAATTTGGAGGAGCCATTAAAGTTGGGGAGCTTAAATACCTTTCTAGGTGACCTGGGGGCTTAGGGTGATCACGAGGGACAGTTGATTGACTTTACTATAGTAAAGGAGAGGGTTGATGCTTTACAATGGTCACAAAAGGGAAAGACTCAGCCCAGGGCTGAGCCACCTTGGTAGCTATTCTCACCCAAACTACCAGGATGTCTGGTGAAGTAGGACCTTCCCTCGGGGAAAACTCTCCTGTGACAAGGTCAAAACCTGGGGTTTCTACCTCCCAACTAAATAAACTGGGGACTTCTAGATTTCCACCTTGACCGAGTGATAAAGATAATTAAGGAAGGTCCAATTTAGGAGCCCTTGAATGCTGTTTTGAGATTCTTGGATGTTATCCTGGGGAAGTTGTCATTATTATGAGTGCTACTGACCGTCAGTGCAGTGGAATAAAGGTACAATAAAGTGGATCTAGACTCTTTGAATTTGGGAGACCCTGTGAATGATTCAATCTAGTAGAATCTCATCCTCTGGTCCAAGAAACTGAGCCATCACTGATGGGTATCACGGCCTCCTCAGTCTTCTCTTCCTCTGTCCAAACCTGGTTCCCAAATTCTCTCTGCATCCTCATCACTGTTTCCCCCTTCCTCCCCCTTAAAACCTTACCTTCTGTCTTAGAATAGATACTAAGGATCAGTCCCAAGGCAGAAGAGTGGTAAGAACTGGGCAGTGAGGGTTAAATGACTTACCCAGGGTCACACAGCTAGGAAGTGTGAGGCCAGATTTGAAGCCTGGCTGTCTATCCATTGAACCACTTAGCTTCCCCTCCTCCTTATTCTTTATACAAGTCTCTCCTTTTCCTTTTTTTTTCTTGGTATTATTTCTTTTGTGTCCCTAGAATATCATTCTTGAGAGCTTCCCATCTTTCTTAGCCTGACTTTCTCTGTAGAGTTTTAGCTCATGGGATCCTCACTATCCTTTCTTTCAGCATTTTGAAATCACTCCCCAAACCACAGAACATAGATTTAGAGCAGAAAAAGAACTTGGAGGCCCATGAGTTCAACTCCCACATTTAAAGCTGAGGAAACTGAGGCCCAGAGAAAATTGGGTGACTGATCTAGGTCACAATGCAAATAAATCTGAGGTAGAATTTGAACTTCTGGTCTTGTTGACTTCCTGTCCAGCACTAAAACTACTCCAGACTCCCTCTGTGCCCAACATTTGTATAGTGCTTTAAGGTATGCAGAATGCATAACAAATGTTCTCTTACTTGATCCTCAAAACAACTGGAAGATTAGTGGTGCTATTCTCACCTTATAGATGAGGGAACTGAGGCTGGCAGTGTTTAAATGACTTGTTCAAGGTCACATAGCTAGTAATTGTCTGAGGTAGGATTTGGGCTTGGATCTTCCTGACTCCATTCACTCTGCTTGGCTGATAAAGGCTGTTGTAGCTCCACAGAGATGTCCAACCATAGCTAGCTTTTTTTCTTTCTTTGTCACAAATTCCAAGATGATTTCCATGACTTCTATCTCAGCGAGCCAGTTTTTTTTTGTTATTGGTGAGAATTAGGTCCATAAAGAATCCCCTTTTGATGAGTCTTCCAACATTACTTAAAACGAGTAAAACATTTTTAGCTTTTCTGCTTTTGGCAGAGAAAAATAGAAGCAGAGTTTGAATTATTGAATTCTCTTTATCACTTTATTATTCCTCTGTTTCAAGCTTCTAACTAATCCTTCATCTAATTCCACTTTCCATGTGGTATGTCATATATTTTTGCTGAAGAAGTTTTTTTGGTGCCTCTTATTTTTATACCATATTATTTTATAATAATATTCTTACCTTTTCCTCACTTCAAGCAAGCCATCAAACCCTCTCTTGTAACAAATGATAGGTAAGTAAAGTTTAATAGCCATTAAAAGTACTCTACCCGACAGGGTATGCCACATTCCACCGATTCCCATTATCTCTTTGGGAAGAGAGATGGAGGATTACCTTCTGTCCTCTAGTCAGTCTGTCAATAACAATTGATTAAATTCCTGTGTGCCAGGCATTGTGCCAGGCACTGGGGATATAGGGAAAGGCAGAAGATAGTCCCTTCCCTAAAGGACTTCACAGCCTGATGAGGGTGACGACGTGTAAACAGCTGTATAAACAAGATATGGACAGGCCAAGTTGGATGTAATCTCCAAAGGAATGCACTAAATTCAAAGAGGACTGAGAAAGGCTTCTTGTGGAAGGTGAAACTAGCCTTGAAGGAAGCCAGGGAGCTAGCAGATAGAGATGAGGTGAGAGAGAGGTCCAGACGTGGAACAGCCAGTGAAAATGCTTGAAAGAAGGAGATGGAGGGTAGTTGCAAGGAACAGGCAAGAGCCCTATGTCTTGGGTTGCCAAGTATATCAGGGTGAGCAAAATGCAGGAAAACTGGAATAGTAGGAAGAAACCAAGGGCATCGAATGCCGTAAGGTTTTATATTTGGTAATAGGGAGTTCTACTGATTTTTATTGAGGAAGGAGTGGGGGATAGACTGGATGGGGGAGAGCCTAGAGGCAAGGAAGTTGGGGTCATTACATTTAACCTGAGATCAGCTTCCTTTAGTCTTATTTTTGTTTGCTGTCAGTGAGATCACCATAGTTTCTGCTTTTGGCTCCATTCCTCTTCACTCAGATGTGCTCCAGGATGCTTCCCTCTTTTTCTTTCCTGGATTTCCTCACCTAAACATATCTTCTTGGTAAACCATGTTACTCAGGTTCCTCCCTCCCCTCTACCTTACATATTCTTTTACATTTCCATACAGTTCAGCTATCCAGAGCCATATTCCAAACTAGTCCAATCTCATAAACACTTATTAGTAATAGAAATATCATATAATTTTATGTAGTATGTAAGAATAATAAGTTAATAATTAATAATTGTTTTGTCTATTACCTAGTTTATAGAAGGCATTACATTTAGGCCCTTGTAAAAATGGGTAGAGAAACCCCTGGGATGATGCTATAAATGGCTGGTCAGAATGGTTTGGTCAGCTGACCCTCAGGGGTAGCCTTCCCTTCTAGACAGAGAGCAAATGGCTGCCCTCTCTCCCTGATTGAGTAGAATGGAGGCAAGAGGGATGCTGAAGTCTGTCCCAGGATAGGAAACACCACAGTTGGTTAGGGAATTTGGCTTTACCTAACCCTCCTCGGTGCCCCTTCTGGCCAAACACCTGCCAGAGAGAGAGAACAATGATGGCAGGCCCAGGAGAGCTCTCCCTCTGAATAACCCTTCCCCCAATAATCCTCCTATGTCCCCTTAATAATTGGTCCGACTGCTTTGCTCTGAAGTTGAATGATGGTGTAATAAATGACTAGCAAGGCTGAGGTTGGGAGAGAGGGATATGGGGATCCCTACCTGGATTGGGGATCAAGCAGTTCAACCCTTTCGGGCCTCGGCTAAAGTCGAGGTTTGTCTGACCCTTCTCTGTCTAGTGATGGAAACTGTTTCTGCTCTCCTAAACTATCTTAAACGATTGGCACGAGGGAGATCAGTCTTCAGGCTGACCAGCTCCTCTCAGGGTAACCCCTTTGAGATAACTGGCTTTGATCACTTCCACACAGATCTCCCTCAGTTCAGAAAATAGGGTGGTTCAGGGCCCAACGGTTTCTCTGAGATATCGGGGAACACGGCTCTGGGAATATCTGGTCTTCCAGAAATCTCTAGGAGCTCCCACTCAAACTGAAGCCCAGTTCAGACTCGCCCTCACGGCCATTAGGGTTTCCTTCCCCACCGCCCTTGCCTCAGGATTCCCAGTGACCTTTGGCCTTTGTCACTGTTCTCTTGCTTTCATGGCTTCTCTGGGTGAATTCCATTTCTTCACCCTGTGCATACAAACCGTTCTTGTCCTTATGGAGTTTACATTTACACTCAGCACACATTTTGCACGAAAACTACCACGTGTAAACAGAAATGTATCTACGTGATAATTTTGAGCACTAACAATTAAGGGAAGCAGAAAGGGCTTTTCATGAAAGAGGAAGGACATGAAGGAATCTGGGGATTCTAAGAGAAAGAAGCAAGGAAGAAGTGAATTCTACGTATGGGAGAACTAAGTTCAGGTAATAGCAAGGAGGCCAGTGTGATGGACCTGTAGAGTGTGTGAAGGGGAGTCACAGGTATCATGCTTGCAGAGGAAGTCGGGAACTTGATTGTGGAGGGCTTTAAGGACCACCCCGAAGATTTTGGGTTTTGTCTTAGTGATAGTAGGGAGCCATTCAGGTTTCTTAAGGAGGGGAGGGAGATTTAGTTTGTGCTTCAGAAAGATCATTTTGGCAGCTGTGTGGAGAATGGCTTAGAAATGGGTCCTGTTGAAAAATCCAATTAGGAAACCACTGAAATAATCCAGATGAGAGATGATAAGGGCCAGAGGTGGGCCATATGAATGGAGAGAAGAGACCTGATAGATGCTGTACAGAGAGAATCAACAAGGCTTGACAACTGATTGGATTTGAGGGTATGGTAAGTGAAAAGGAAGATCAGTAAGTGAATAAAGTGCTGGGAATATAGAAAGATCCAAAAGAAATTCCTGGCCCTAAAGGACCTCACAAACTAATGGGAGAGACAACAAACACATATGTACAAGCAAGTTACATACAGAATAAATAGGAAATAATTAACAGAGGGAAGGTATTACATTTGAAGAGGAGTTGAGGAAGGCTTCCTGTAGAAGATGGGATTTAGTTGGAATTTAAAGAGAGGTCAGCTGAGGAGGGAAGGATTCTACACACAGAGGACAACCAGAGAAAATGCCCAGAGCTGAAAGATGGACCAGATTGTACATGAAAGCACCAGGAGGCCAGTTTCACTAGATCAAAGAGTACATCGCAGCAAGTAGAGAGAGAGAAGAGAAGAGGGCCCAGGACAGACTCCTGAGGGACATCTGGGATTACAGGGCATGATCTGGAAGAGGACACAAAGAAGATTGAGAAGGAACAGTTAGACAAATAGGAAGAGAACTGGGAAAGAGGGTGTCTTGGAAACCTAGAGAGAAGAGAATATCAAGGAGAGGAGAATGATCAACAGTGTCAAGGCTGCAAAGAGAAAAGAAGGAGAATTGTGCAAAGCATATTGGATTTGCCAATTAAGAAGTTATTAGTAACTTAGGAAAGAGCAGTTTTGGTGGAATGAGAAAGGCAGAAGAAGAGGTTAAAGAAGAGAGTGAGAGGAGCTGAAGGGAAGACACCTACTGGAGATGGCCTGTTCAAAGCTTAGCTATCCAAGGCAGAAGAGAGAGAGGATAATAATTAGCAGGGATGGAAGGATCAAGGAAGGACTTTTTGGGGACAGCGGAGGGAGACATGTTTATAGGCAGAAGAGAATGAGCCAGTAGAGAAGGAGAGATTAAAAATAAGTGAAAGAGGAGGATGGATAATCTGTTGGAGGAGATGGGATGGAATGGGATCACTTGAGAAGATGGGTTTGCTTTGGTAAGGAAATATACCACTTCATGTGAGGCAGGAGTGAAGGAAGAGAGAATAGCCAAAGGCACCTGAGTGACAGAAGATGAGGAAGAGGGGAGAAGAGTAGGCTGAGTGATTGGTTTCAGTTTTTTGTTTAAAATGAGATCAGATTAAACTCCACTCCAAAACACCAGGCTCCCACAACCTCCTTTCCTCCACACAGGAAGTCCCCAGACTCCTCAGCTGTCCTCTACCTCACTTCCTGTGTCTTCCCTGTGCCAATGGTGGCTCTAGCTTAACCCAGGACCACCCAGAGGTCTGTCCCCTTTGCACATGTCTGTTGAAGGTCATATTCTCAAATAATTAAATCTTGAGCTCTGCTGCAGCCCTTCCTAAATCCTGTTACCCTGAGTAGGGTGGAGATTGTAGTTTCCAAGACCTGATTCTGTCATTCCAAGTATCTCCATTGTTATTGATCAGGAAATAGCCAAATCCCATCCTCTAAAGAATGGTTTGAACAGGGTTGAGTAGTTTTGAAATTCACAGTTGGCACCTTCTCTGAAACTTTTGGTCTTAGAAAGCATATATAAAAATGTATTTGTGTATCTAGATATACTAAAACAAAAATAAATTCTGGAAAAAAATGAAGTAGTGTTGTTATCCTAATAGTGGGAGATGATTTTTTCTGTGTTCGGTGCCCAAGAGTGATTGATTTGTAGTCTTACCAGTTTTGGAAATACATTCCTCTGTGCATATCAAAACCTATCGACTCTTCCTCATCCCTTGTCTCTTGTCCATTTTCTCCCATAAATCAGGGGCTGGAAGTTTACTCAAAATTCTGGTGCCCTTCCTTTTAGATGTAGGACCTGGCCTCTGTCCATCATCCCTAGCATTTTGCTACATGGTTGTTTCACTTTTTCTGATCATACAGCTCTCTAATAGTATGCTCTATGCCTGCCACTTCTCCCATGTAGTTCTTCATTGACATTGTACTTCAGTACACTTACTTTCACTGTGCCATTTTCCAATACCCTTTGGCTGTCCTACAAATTGGATTCTTTAGAGATTGTGTTATTCCATTACATGTAGCCATAGAGTATCACTGGAAGAGTACTGGTTTAAAAAAAAAAAAAAGTAGGTGTTGCTATTTAAGTTATAATGAGATTTCCCAAGTGATATCCAGCTCCTTCTACTGGTATTCAATTCTGGAACCACTTTATTTTTACTCTGCAGTGTCTTCCCAAGATGTATGTACAAATGGAATTAAATATTGTAGTCTGGATAGAGATTTTTTTATTCCCTTGTTCACTTTATTCACTTACTCACTTTTTTCATCTTTCTGAATAGATAGGCTGAACTCTTTTGCATGATTATGGATCTTATTTAGGAAGTTCCTCTATGTTTTGGGGCTTGGTTAGCTTGGGACAGTTAGCTTGTTGCCATCCACTAACTAAGGGCAAATGGAAGACCCCACAATCTAAAGAGAGTCCCTCTTTGTGGCAAGCACCATAGATGAGCACAGGTTTGTTTTATGCCTCACTTTTATTAATATCATTAATTAGGAAATCATTGTCATATTTATCAAGGAAGCTTTTATGATATTAACATAGCATGGGAGATACTTCCTTGAAGTGGAATCTTTACATTTTCAAATGAAACTGATCACAACAATTTGGATGTTCCTTCTAGTGATAAAATTTGCAATCCGTTTTGCCTGCCTGTCCAGTGTAACTCTTATAATTGTTCCCCATAGTGGATATTGTGAACTTTAGATTTACTCCATCCTGCTTAGTCTAAGAAAACAGGAATGTCTACATCCCTACTTAAGGATTAAGTATTGAGGATGGCCTATGTGCTAGCATGTGCTAGCAAATGACAAATCAGAAACAACTGACAGACCCCTGGGCTGTCCTAAGTCAAGTTTAAGCTACCATTGGTACATGTGAAATGCAGGAAAGTAGTGTAAAAACAGTCTATATGTTTTGTGTCACTTCCTTTCTCGGCCTCTTTTCACGGAGAGGTGGCTCTGGCGGTAGTGTGCTGAGCATCTTGGCATCTTGGCGTGGCGGCAGCTATTTGTCCGGGTTTGGTGGTGAGTTTCCTTGATTCAATACTGGGAGAAGCTTAGTAGCCTAGTTCAGGTGAGGCATCTTCACTGAGCTCTCTGATTCTTTTCTCCTTTACCTTCCAAACACTATCCTCTTAGGAAAGCCTCTAATCTTCTGAAAAGACCTCGTGGCAGAGGTCTTTGAACTCCCCTTGGCACAGGCCAGGCGGGAGAAATCCTATACCCTTTCCCTCTCTCTTCTCCTTAATTCCTTCCTTCTATATTAATTAAACCACCATAAAATTTCTAAACTGACTTCGGTATTTTATTTGGGATATTTCCTGGTGACCAAATTAATTTAGATTAAGTCACAACCCTAAAATTACCCTTACAATATGCCTAACGAGAACAAGAGCCCTTAAAGCAGCAATTTAATCTGCCAAATTTAAGTCAACAAACAATAAGTACAGTAGAATCTCGTATTCTTTACCATTCAGTTACTTGTATGACTGCAAACGTGTAGCATATTGTAGAATATTTTTTGTGAAAGACTTCTGCCTTCATCATGGATAACTTTATTACATGCGAAGATGATTTTTTATAAATATTTAGTATTTTCTACCAGTCCGCACTTTCATCTTAGAGGGCCTGCCTTTACAGAGGCCTTCCCATATTGACTATTTTCATCTCTCATCTTTGCCAATTTGATGGATGTTGGATGAAAACTTAGAGTTTAAAATTTAAAATTTCTTCAATTATTAATGATTTCAGTCTTTTTTTCATATAATTGTTGATAGTCTGTCTTTCATCTTTTTTGGAAAGTTCCTTTTGGTTTCCCTCACTGTGATAGACACCTTTGGTTTGTTTTATTCCTTTCCTGATGTTTAAGATGAAGGATGACTTGCTGGAGGTTAAATAGATTGAAAGCATCAGAGGAATTGAGTACAAGTCCCTGACTCCAGTGTTGGCACTCTTTCCATTGTAGGCCTTTGACTTTTTATCTATTGGAGAACATTCAGCTTTTTCCTATTATTAGACCTTTCTAAGAAAGATTTGCTGCAAGCATTTTCTCTCATTAATTGATTTTTTTTTCCTAGTGTTGGATACATTGAATTTTGTTAATGCAAAAGCTTTTCAGTTGTGTGATCTTAGTCATCCATTTTGCCTTTTGTGATCTCTAGCCATTGTTTCAGATAAATCATCTTCTCTAAACCATAGTTGTCTAGCTATGTCTTTCCATCTTCCTCGATTTTTTAATGATATAATCTTTTATATTTAGATCACATAAATATTTGATGTTTATTGTAGTATGGAGAACTTTACTATTTTAGCTTTTTCATTCTGTTCCCTTTCAGACCAAATTCACCAGATCTTGTAAATCTCCTTATTCCTTTGCCTTTATGTCTGTCTTTGCTTATGATGTTCCAATGTGCCTATAAGGTCATCCCCATGTTACCCATTAACATTCTGTTATCCTTTAAGGTCCAATGCAAATGTCCTATCCTGACTCCATCATTTATAACTGATGTAACCCTAAGCAAGTCACTTAATCGCCCTGGGCCTCAGTTTCCACATGTATAAGATAAGAGGGTTAGATAAAACATCCTCTAAGTCCTTCTAGGTCTAAATTTATGATTGAATATTCAGAGCAGATCATTCCCTTATTGATACTTTGGGTGAACAGGAATGTGTTATTATTATTATTTTTTTAATTTCAGAAATCCTTGACATTCCAAGATGTGGCTGTGGACTTTACTCGAGAGGAATGGGGCCAGTTGGATCCTGCTCAGAAGAACATGTACAGAGACGTGATGCTAGAGAATTATGAGAACTTCATCTCCCTTGGTAAGGATAGCTTTTGCCCCACAAGTTGTTCCAACCATTGAGCTAGCCTTGCATTCTCTCTTCCTAAAGACTATGAGATAACTTCAGTATTTGGCCAAGTCCTGACATGGTGTGCAAGGACATTCTCATAATGTAATGTGAAGAGATTCCTAAATCCTTCATTGCCAAGAGGACCATTATACGATTCCCCTTTTCCCAGGTGGAAGTTTTTTGCTTTCAGTGACTGTAAGTTAGCATCTTTAGTGTGCTGTTCCTGAGGTTTCTGCCTGGTCTTCTTCATCAAAAACATCTTTGATAAAATTCCAGAGTAGACTTGGTAATGAGAAATGTTTTTTTATCTTCTCAGCAGGATCTTGAGTATTAAGAGGAACTAATTTTCTTTGGTCCAGAGACCCTCTGAACCATCACCTATGCATTTTGGGAATACAAATAATTTTTTTCACATTTCATTCATTACCACCCTCTAGGTTTTCTTGGCATGCTCTCTGTTTTTTAAAGAGGAAGAGCTTTGGAGATGATAAATTCGAAGATGTCTTTCTATTTGCTGTCTTTTTCCATTTCTCCATGAGCAGGTCTTCCAGTTCCCAAAGCAGATGTCATTTCTCATTTGGAAAAGAGAGAAGCTTCATGGACACTAAGGGGAAAATTCCTAAAAAACCCTTCCTTAGGTGAGCAAGTAAAAAGCAGCTATTCAAGCAACAAGCATTTATTGAGGCTTACCACATGCCAGGTACTGTCCTAAGTGCTGGGGATACAAACAAAGGCAGACTGCAGGCTCTGCTCTCAAGGAGCTCACAGCCTTAATTCAAACAACTACATACCAACAAGATGTATATAGAGTAGACTGGAGATAATTAAATAGAGGGAAAGCAGTAGCATTAAAGGGAATCAATAAGACTCTCCTATGGAAAGTAGAACTTTTTATTTAAAATGTTTATTTTTTAAAAAATATTTTTCAATGTTTACATGATTCATTATTTTATCCCTTCTATCCCTCCCTTCCCCCCCCCCCCCACCTCCGCTCCTAGAGCTGTCAACAATTTCACTGGGTTGTACAAATGTTATCATTTGATACCTTTTTCCACATTATTCATTTTTACCATAGAACAAACTCATATAAATAAGTGATGTGATAAGTTTTTCTTTTGTGTTTCTACTCCCATAGTTCTTTCTCTCAATGTAGATAGCATTCTTTCTTATAAGTCCCTCAGGAATGTCCTGGATTATTGTATTGCTATTAGTAGTAAAGTTCATTTTATTGGATAGTTCCACAATGTTTCACTTTCAGTGTACAATATTCTTTTGGTTCTGCTCATTTCATTCTGCATCAGTTCCTGGAGGTCTTTGCAGTTCATGTAGAAATCTTCTAATTCATCACTTCTTACAGCACAATAGTATAGGTGGGAATTGAAGGAAACCAGGATGGTGAGATGACAAGGGAGAGAATTCTAGACATGGGAGACAGTCACTGAAAATGCTCCAAATCTAGAGATGGCGCAGGGGGAGCATTGAGGCAAGTGCCATTGGAACACAGAGCTTGAGGATATGAGGAAGGTGTAAGGAACCCAAAAAGGTATGGGGTGGGTAAGGAAAAGCTCTGAATTCCAAACAGGGATATTTAGGGAAGGCACTAGTTCTGCATTTGAAGGTATATTAGGTGGTTGATCTTTAAGGATTATGGTGATGTGGAATCAGATCTGCCACCCTCCTCCCTTGTGTCCCTCCTCCCTTCTCCCACCTCTCTTCTCCCACCTCTCTTCTCCCTCCCCCTTCAGTTAGTCTCTTCAGTTGGTGACAACTGGAAGTCAGATCTGAGTAAATATATATATATGTATATATATATATATATATATGTGTATATATATATATATATATATATACCTCATAGATAACTCACTCTTGAATACTTGGAACAAGGGGTTTATTTAAGGAAAGGGGGAAGAAAAGGAAATTGGATGGGAGAAAGAGTTTAGGGTTTCCCTGATCTCAAAATAATCCTAAATTAAAGAATAATATTATAGAGTCTTGAGTGAGGGATGTGGCTAACATGGTTGAGGATCTTTGAGTCACTTTTATATAGAAGAGAGAAATTCAGTAAGAAGAGGATCTTCTCAGTCCTTACTCCTTCCTGTCTCAGGAAAAAGAGAGACCTCCAACAGTTTGATGTTTCCTTTTTAACAGTCTCCTTCCCGTCCCATTCTCTTCTGGACTGCTCCTTGATTGACAGCTTCTGCAAATCTTCATCTATTGCCTCTGTTGCAGGTTTTCTTCAATTTACTCATTCACTGGGAAGAGGGCTTAAACTTATTCTTCTTGGCTCCTGAGGCAGAATTAGGTGCAAAATAAGGATGCTATAAAGAGGCAACTTTAGGCTTGCAATCAGGCAAAATTTTGTAGCAATTAGAGTTGGCTAAAAGTGTAGGGCAGCTAGGTGGTATGGTGGATAGAGTCCTAGGTCTGGAGACTTATCTTCCTGAATCCAGATCTATCCTCAAACACTTACTAGGTGAGTGACCCTGGGCAAGTCACTTAACCCTGTTTGCCTCTGTTTCCTCATCTGTAAAATGAGCTGGAGAAAGGAATATCAAATTATACTTCAAGATCTTTGTCAAGAAAACCTAAAATGGAGTTTGAAGAGTTGGCCACATCTGAACAACAACACTAACAAGGAAAGTAATGAGCCTCCTCAGGAGGCAGTGGGTTCCAGGGTTCAGTGTCCATCAGACCCACTGACCACTTTCAGCTTCGGTGTGGAGGGCATTCTTGTTCAGGTCTTTGGGTTGGGCATGATGCTCCTGGGGGTCCTTCAAACTCATAGCCATATGATGTTCTGTGGTTCCCCTCATGCTTCACTATCTTGGTTATCTTTTTTCTCTGGGTTATCCCTGATTACTTTTCTCTTTCATATCCCAGAATCACTTACCAATTCTAGTGGTTGCTTCAGGGGCCTTTCTTCTTCCCTTTGCTCTTCTGTTTCAGATAGTTCATCCATTCTAGAGGTTTTAACTCTCCCTTCTCTATACTCTCTTCCTTGGCTCTCTCTCATCAGTTGTACGGGTTCAGTTTCCCTGTGTTTAAAGATTACTCCCAATCACAATACCTAATCTTAACGTCTCTCCTGAACTCTATCTATATCCACTATCTAATCCAATTGCCTATTCGGTGTCTCACTTGGATGGTCCATTACTTTCTCAAATTAGCCATGTCCACATTGGAGCTGACTGTTTCCCCCTTTGCCTAAACATTTGTTTATGTCAAGGAGACGATTATCTTCTTGTTCACCCACCTTCCATACCTCAGTATTCTTATTTTTTTTTTTTTAATTCTTACCTTCCATCTTAGAATCAATACTAAGTATCAGTTCCAGGACATAAGAGCAGTAGGCACTATGCAGTTGGGGTTAAGTGACTTGCCCGAAATCATACAGCTAGAAAGTATCTGAGGCCGAATTTGAACCCAGGACCTCCCCTTTGCAGGCCTGCCTCTTTATCCGCTGAGCATCTCAGTGTTATTCTTTACTCTTTTCCTCTTCTTACTCTTCCCATGATTATTTTAACATCTCCTGACTATCCCTTTTCCTCTGTTCACAGTATCACTACCCTAACTCAGGCCATTACCTTCTCTTCCTATGTGAGATAATGAAGGATTACAAATCTCTTCTGACATTTCTCCTTATGTCCATTATTTCTAGTCTGTTCCTCTCCCAACTGTGCTCTGGATGAATTCTGCTCATTTTCAATGACTCCTCAAATAGTGCCTGTTTTTGTGACTCTCACATTTCTTTATGACTTTGCTCCCGAAGTAGCAACATGGTAACTCTTCTTCCCTTTTCGCACCAGCTAGCTCAGTCCTTACGGCTTCACCATGTACTACTATGCTAGAACCTTCCAGAGGGCAGCAAAGAGCAATCTATGCTAATCTCTCTTGATTTGAACAGCCCTTAAAATACTTGCAGATAGCTCTCACCTTCCCCTCATCTCTTCTCTTCATTGGCCTAACCGTCCCTAGTGTCTTCATTGTATCCTCTTACCACACACTCTTGAGTCCCTTCATCCTTCCAGTTATCCTACTCCCTAGACACTCCGCCTACAGAAATACTTCCTGTAATGTCTCCTCCAGTACTCCAAATGTGGCCTTACCAGGGCATTATTATGGGACTCTTATTTCTCCTGTTTTAAATATTAAGTCTCTTGATGCAGCATAAAATGAACCTTCTATATTTGACTTGAATTTGTAGTTCTCTCTCCCTCTTCTCCAGCCTCATTTTTTCCAGTAAACTTTTTTCAAGGAGTTGCAGCTTCTGTTCTCTTATTCTTCTGGGTTTTTTTCCCCATAAAACCAGGGGACTTTATATTTTATTACATATATTATAGCATATTATATATAATAATAATAACAAATATTATATTCAGTCCAATATCCTAGCTTGTCAAGATTAAAAAGTCATCTCATATGATCATCCCATATGAAGGTGTCCATTTCAGATTTATGTTATATGCAAATATGGAAAGAAATACTTTCCATGTTTGCCTCCAAGCTATTGATAGAAATATTAAGTAGGTTATTCTTCGTAGAGTCTCTGCTCCAAATTGCCATAAATATTAACTATTTCTCTTTGCCACTGGTATTTTACTTGATTCTTATCTCTAAGTGTAACATTAGAGACTGTATCAAATGCTATCAAAAGGAAATGAACTTAGTCTCCTAGCAGTCTCTATTGATGAAGCCATGCTGACTAATTGATACTCTCTTATAAACCATATTTTAACTTCAAGTGTTCAAGGGTCCTTTCCTTTGTTCTCTATGCTCACATTCTTCCCTCTTCCAACTTCTGGACACAGGTTAATATCTTTTCAGATCTTTTTTCTTTGTCATTTTTACCTCAAAAATTCTTGTTTTTTAAGATGTTAATTTGGGGGCAACTGGGTAGCTCAGTGGAGGGGGCAGCTTGGTAATTCAGTGGATTGAGAGCCAGGCCTAGAGATGGGAGGTCCTAGGTTCAAATCTGGCCTCAGACACTTCCCAGCTGTGTGACCCTGGGTAAGTCACTTGACCCCCATTGCCTAGCCCTTATCACTCTTCTGCCTTAGAGCCAATACACAGTATTGACTCTAAGAGGGAAGGTAAGGGTTTTTTTTTTAAATGTTAATTTTATTTTCCCTGCTTTGTAGAATGGATAGGTATTCCTCTAACTCCTTTCCCCTTTATTCTTGTAGAGAGATAATAGCAGTCACTTGACTTTGGTAATAAAACAAGTCTTCTTTCTCTTTGTTGAGGAGGCAGAATCTAGAATTTTGTATAAAAGTTTTTTTTTTTCCCCTAGCATAGAAAATAATGGATTTCTAAATTTTTTTTTTTCAGATTCCCTTGTACTGCAGACAAGGTATGACACCAAGGATCCAATTCCAGAGTTTATTTCTACAGAAAAGTCATCTAAGGAGCAACTCACCAAGAATGGTTCATGGAATTCTAAGTTGGGAGAGCCTTGGGATTGTGAGGGCAGGTTAGAGAGAGAAAAAAGTGATCACGAGAAAGAGTCCAGGCAAGTGACAATACCAAACAGAAAATCTTTTATTGAGCTGAATGCTCAAGATTATAATACATTTGGGGCAATCCTCACACTTCCAGAGAGAGTTCCTTTAAAAAAATGTCTTCACAAAAATGACACACTTGGAAAGAGCTTCAAACCATTTTCAGACCCAATTAAACACAACATAATCTTAGGGAAGAAACTTTGTAAGTATAATAAATGCAGAAAGTCATTTAGTTACCATTCAAATCTTATTCATTACTATAGAATACATACTCGAGGGAAACCACATAAATGCAATGAATGTGGCAAAGTCTTCAGCATTAACTCATGCCTTACTGTACATAAAAGAATTCATACTGGAGAGAGACCTTATACATGCAATGAGTGTGGGAAAGCTTTCAGCCAGAAGGGAAACCTTAAAAGACACAAGCTAATTCATGCTGGAAAGAAACCATTTGAATGTAATGAATGTGGGAAGGCTTTTAGCAGCAATGAATACCTAACTCAACATCAAAGAATTCATACTGGAGAGAAGCCCTATAAATGTAATGAATGTGGGAAAACCTTTAGCCAGAAAGGAAGCCTTAATGTGCACAAGAGGATTCATACTGGAGAGAAACCATATAAATGTAATGACTGTGGGAAAGCTTTTAGCCAGAAGAGAAGTCTTGATGCACATAAGATAATTCATAGTGGAGAGACCCTCTGCTCATGTAATGAATGTGGAAAAACCTTCAGCAACAATTTTCACCTTAATATACACAAGATAATTCATACTGGAGAGAAACCATTTGAGTGTAATGTATGTGGGAAATCCTTCAGCAGTAATCATTATCTAAGCCAACATCAAAGAGTTCATACAAAAGAGAAACCCTATAAATGTAGTGACTGTGGGAAAGCCTTCAGCCAGAAAGGAAGTTTTAATGTACATAAGAGAATTCATACTGGAGAGAAGCCCTATAAATGTAATGAATGTGGAAAAGCCTTTAGCCAGAATAGGAGTCTTAAGGTACATATGATAGTTCATACTGGAGAAAAACCTTGGTCATGCAATGAATGTGAGAAAACCTTTATGAATAGTGCTTATCTTAATATACATAAGAAAATTCATACTAGAGAGAAGCACTTTGAATGTAATGAATGTGGGAAAAACTTCAGGCATAGTTCATACCTCTTACAACATCAGAGAATGCATACAGGAGAGAAACCCTATAAATGTAATCAATGTGGGAAAGCCTTCAGCCGAAAGGGAAGCCTTAATGCACATAAGAGAATTCATACTGGAGAGAAGCCTTTTGAATGTAATGAATGTGGGAAAGCATTTAGCCAAAAGGGAAACCTTAATACACATAAGAAAACTCATACTGGAGAGAAACCCTTTGAATGTAATCAATGTGGGAAATCTTTCAGATTGAGACAAGCTTTTGCTGCCCATAGGAAAATTCATACCATTGAGAAACCCTTTGAATAGAATGTTTGAGAAAGTATTCAGCTAGAGGAACACCTTACAAGATTTAAGATAATTCACAGTAGTGAGAATCTTTACAAATATAATGAATGTCTCATCACTCATTAGAGGCTTCTTGCTGGAGATTAACTGTGTGGAGGGGGAGAGCTTAATAAAAATCTATCATTTATTACATATATGAGAATTGAGTTATGTTTCTTCAGTTATAATACTGTTTATTGCTTTGAGAGAAAAATGACTTCTATATTGCCCCCATTTTTGTAATATACATTAATGGCATTCAGAACTATGAAAGGTGGCTAATGTAATATTTACTGGGAAAGGAAAAAGGGAATTGGAAACCACACTAATATGCTAGATGATACATGAGACTAAAAAAAGTTTAATTAGAATTAGGCTAGAATATTGAGCCAAATATAGAAGGATAAAATTAAATAGGGGTTAACATAGGCTAAAAACTCTTGAGTTTTAAAAAAATAGATAAGTATAGGGCATGGAATTCTGCAGCCCACTAAAAATGAAGCAACATTTTGATGTGGTAGCCAAGAGTTGATGGAGTGTTTGATTGCATTGAAACAAATAGCTTCTAGGAGTAAGGAGATGATAGTCTCCTCTGTATTCTCTAGAATAACACCTGTAGGGTACAATGTTCAGTTCTAGGCAATACAGATTATGAAGGATACTGATTAGCTGGAGAATGTTTATCTTGGAAAAGAGAATACTCACAGGGAACATAATAATTTATTCAGTTATTTGTAAGTCTCTTGAAGAGGAGGAATTAGAATTTTTTTCTTACCCTGAGAAGGCAGAACCAGGAGTGATGGACAAATTGAGGCAAATCAAGACTTTGGTAATGTAAAACTTCTTAACAATTTGAGGGAACCAAAAAAGAATGAATTTCATTGGGAGCAAGTTCTTTGTCATTGGAGATCTTCAAGCAAAGGCTGGAAGACCATTAGGTAAGGTTGTGGTTGGGCGTTTACAGGTATGGTTTATACTAAATTGATGTGGAGGCCCCTTCCAACTCTGAAAAATCTATGATTAGTAAGCAGTTAAGTTGCAGGATGCTACATTTTAGGGGCAATAAGTAAAACAGATCTTGTCTTTATGTCAGGATCTGCTGGCAGGTGAATGGCATTCTCACAAACAAGATACATATGTGTATAATGCATACCAAGTTGTGTGGTACTTGCAGGAAAGAATCATTACTGATGGGATCAAGAAAGATTTCAAAGAGAAAGCATTGGTCCTGGGTCTTATAGGTTAAATTTGACTTCAACCTTTGGAGATGGGGAAAGAATAGGCATAGGTTTAGGCAGGGTTAATATGGAGCTTTTGTGAGGACTGGTGAGTAGCCTTGTTTGGTTAAAACAGCACATGGATGAAAATCTGTAGTGTAGAGGAAATCCAGAAGACCCGGGTTTTAATCCAACTCAGCTTTACTACTTGCTATCTTTGGGAACTTGTGGAAGTCATTTAATCTATTAAGACCTGGTTTCCTTATGTAAAATAAAGGGGTTGTATTAGATGATTCATAAGAGCTCTTTCAGCTCTGTCTATGATCCAATGATGTTCTTACAAGTAGTATGATATGGCTGAAAAAGGATTAGAATGGCACAATATTGGGGTCTGTTCTAAGTGCCAAAATAGAGCTTAAACTTTATGTGATAAGTCATAGGAAGCCTCTTAGGAATTTTGAGCTGAGAAGGGGCATATGGAAAATCTAGGGGTGGTATTAAGAATGAATTGGAGCAATGAAAATGGAGAAAGGAAAACTGGCTAATTGCTCTGAATGTGCTGACATTAGAAATAGGAAGTTGTACACCAAAGCACATAAGTCACTTTTCCATTGATATCTTCTAGATATAACTTTTCTAAAATTTCAATTACTTCCTTTATTTTTTTTTGTTAGATATATTTAGTTCTGATAAGGGGAAGGTTGAGGTCCCCTGCTTGTATAGTTTTACTATTTCCTCTTTAAACTCCTTTACTTTCTCCTTTAAAAATCTGGATGCATTTGGTGCATATGTGTTAAGTACTGATATTACTTCATTATCTGTACTACCTGTCTATACTTCAAGATGTAATTGCCTTCCTTATCTCTTTTTATCAGGTCTATTTTTGCTTTACTTTTGACTGAGATCATGATTGCTACTCCTGATTTTTTTTTTGTCTCAGCTAAAGCCCCATAGATTCTCCTTTAGCCTTTTATCTTTACTCTGTGTGTGTCTACCTGCCTCAAATATGTTTTCTTGTAAACAACATATGATAGGATTCTGGTTTTTAATCCATTCTGCTATCTGTTTCCATTTTATGGGTGAATTCATTCCATTTATGTTCACAGTTATGATTACCATCTATGTATTCCCCTCCATCTTGATTTCTTTTAATCTTGCCCTTTCTCCACTCTTTTCCTCCATACCAGTGTTTTGCTTTTAATCATTCCCCCATCCCTTTTTTATATTACTCCCCTTCCCACCATCACCCTTCTTATTCCCCTCCTACTTCCCTATGGAGTAAGATAGAATTCTATACCCCAATGAATCTGGTTGTTCTCTCTCTGAGTCAATTCCAATGAAAGTAAGTGATTCTTTCATTGAATTGCAATACCCAATATAAGGGGGAAATTGCCTTTCATTTTTTTTCTTAAAAGTTTTTACAAGAATTTTAAATCTGTACCTCCCCTCATTTGAGCACCCTGCCCCAGAACTCCCCTAATTACATGCATCATCCATCAAAACATTCTCACGCTTGTAAACCTTAAAATTTCTTAGACTTATGAATGTTGGAAATTTCCCCATTTCCAACATTAGGTAGGGAGGGTCCTTCTCCTCCCTGCCTAAGACTACTTTAGGACAGAAACCTTTTGCTAAAACAATGGAAAGGGCTTTGACCTATGCTTAAGCATAGAACAGGAAGTTCTTTGAGTCATGATTGATTTTAGAATTGATACAATAGAGATACTTGGAATGACAGAACCAGGTCTTGGAACTTTCAATCTCCACCCTACTCAGGGTAACAGGATTTAGGAAGGGCTGCAGCAAAGGATCAAGATTTAATTATTTGAGAATATGACCTTCAACAGACATGTGCAAAGCCACAGACCTCTGGGCAGTCCTGGGTTAAGCTAGAGCCACCATTGGCACAGGGAAGACATGGACAGTGATTGGTAGATGTGAGAACTGAGGGGAGGGAACTTAGATGGTTTCCTTAAAGATAGCGGGGTCTGAGGATGGAGGTGTGGTTGGAGAGGTTTTGCTCTGAGAGGTGGTACTCTGAGAAGGCTTGCTCTGAAGGAAGCTGGAGGTGGAGGCCCCTGAGACTGTTTCTCCATTTTGGTCACGTGAGTGATAGGGACTGATCTCTTTTCTTTGCCTCAGCTATCTAAGGGCTTGGGCCTTTTGGCCCAGCCTAAACAGAGGGGGTATTTGAGCCCTATTCCCTTCTCTCTCTCTCTCTCTCTCTCTCTCCCTCCAGTCTCTGTCTCTCTCTCTCTCTGTCTCTCTCTCTCTCTGTCTCTCTCTGTCTCTCTCTCTGTCTCTCTCTCTCTCTCTCTCTCTCTCTCTCTTTCTCTCTCTCTCTCTCCTTTCTTCCTCCTGTTTGTAATTAAAAACTCCATAAAAGGTTGACTGCTGACTTGAGTTTTCATTAAGGAATTACATAGCTGAATTCCTTGGCGACCTTAAATTAATATATATCAGTCTTTTAAAGTGATTCCTTGTCACAATATATTTTTCTTTTACGTTTCTACTCCCATAGTTCTTTCTCTAGATGTGGATAGCATTCTTTTTCATAAGTTCCATGGAATTATTCTTGACCATTGCATTGTTATTAGTAGCAGAGAGTGATCATTCCACAACATTCACTTTCTGTGTACAATGGTCTTCTGGTTCTTCCCATTTCACTCCACACCAGTTCATGGAGGTCTTTCCAGTTCATATAGAAATCAAGCAGTTTGTCATTCCTTACAGCACAATAGTATTCCATTACCACCATATAACACAAGTTGTTCAGCCATTCCCCAAACTGAGGGATGCCCCATCATTTTCCAAGTTTTGCCCCCACAAAAAAGTTATAAATTTTTTTACAAACTTTTAAAAAATATTTTTGGGATACAAGTTCAGTAGTGGCATAGCTGGATCACAGGGCAGACAGTCTTTGAAAGTCCTTTGGGCATAATTCCAAGCAAACTGGATGTCTAGAGGACAGCTGCATCTCTTCTGAGTTCTAGGGGTAGCTTGAGGGATTTAGAGTAATTCCCTATTCTGGTATTTTCTCCTTCATTATCAGTGATTATTGCCCCAATAATCATCTAACTAGTACAATATCAATGATAGCTCTTACAAAGGAATATTTACTGCAACCAAAGTCCATTGGGGGATGCCCTTTTCCCTTTGCATATCCTCTCAGTTCCTATAGTGAACAGATTCAAATTTAAAGTGGAGATTGTTAAATATTTTTACCACCAAGTTCATTGCTAGGTGCACCATAGCTATGGGGGAGACCAGTTCCCTTGCTTTCAGAGACAAGGTGTCTTTGCTTCCAGGTAGATTCACTGCTGGGCAGGGTCAAAAGGTTTTTTTCTCAGGGCTGGCTCCTTTTGGGGCTCAGCCACTGTACCTCTGGTAACCCTAATAACCTCTGAAAGCTAAAAAAAAAAAAAAGTGGTAGCCTAGCCCATTCCATCATCTACTCTTGTTTACCTAAGAACAAAGAAAGACTGAAGAGAGAAAGAAAGGCAGCAGCACCACACTTTCATGGATTCATGGCAATCCAGGAGAGAGAAGAGCCCGAGGTTTCTTTCCCCATCTGGAGACTTACAGAATTTCTGTGGACTATAAAAAGGCACTTAAAAAAAAAAAGCACCCAGTAAGCAGGCAGGAATCAGTCTCAAAATACTTGGGTATTCTCTGAATTCGGGACAGAACCCTTCTACCCATCTTCTTATGTAGTTCCAATAGCAGCTTCCCTAAAGATCCAAGTGGGTTCACAATAGAACAGTTGTGTATGTATGTGTGTATAGTCATGTAGGATGTCTGTCTCCAATAAAATGTATGTTTCTTGATAGATAACCACCATAGTGTATGTGTGTGTATTAGAGAGACAGACAGATAGAGAGGAAGATAACTAAATGCCCCAAACCCCATCCATCCAGCAGAACCTGCCCCTGATGCTTAAAACCCTTCTTTATGGGCCAGACCATGTCCTCTATACTAAAGAACATGAAATTTCAGCTCAAATACTTTATGGGTAGGATAGATTGGTGGCAGGGAGACTAGTCAAGAAGCTGTGACAACTGTCTGGGTCAGGTAATGAATGCCTGAACTGAAGTGTGTAAAAATTAAATCTCTAATAAAAATATTATAGTTTAAGAGATTTATTAATGATCATTAGAAATCAAGGAATAAAGAAGATACAAAATAAAGACCATGTGCCCATGACTTATCAGCCAGTTCAAACATCCGCCTTATTACCACCAAGCTCTGGACCATAAGTAAAGAGGTGGGACCTTCCACATCCCTGCCTAATATCCCCTATCTACAGGAAGTATATAATAATAGGAAGTCAGTGGGCTCCTGGGAAACGTAGTTCTTTTTTAGGGTAACAGATTTTCAATTATACAAGTGGTATCTGTGTGAGTGGACAAAAGGGAACCGATGTGAGATATTGTGGAAGTAGCCGTAACAAGATCTGGCAATGGATCAGATAGGTGGGCTACACTGTCAAGATGCCACTGAGGTTGTGAACACGGGTGACTGGAAGGATATTGGTACTCTTGACATAAAACAGGGAAATTTGAATGCATATGTGTAAATGTTGGGGAATGGTGGGAAATGCTTCCTGTAACCCTCTTTTAAACTCTTCCCTGCACACTTCATTTATGTGAAATAATTTCCCCCATTCTTCCTCTCCCTGTGTCTTTTTATCCTTCCCATTCTTCTTTTGATATCATTTAAACAGAACAGAAGCACCCCAGGCCCTCTGTCCAATTTGACTCCCTCTAAGACCCCTGGTAATGGTGAAGTTATGTGCTGGGAGCCATCAGGCCACGACACCTTGACAGAGGCATGTGTGGTAGCTAAGGAGGCCACAGAGTGGCCTTTGGCAAGATATGATTGCCCACTCAGTCCCCCCTTGCATGACCTCTCTCATCAATGTCCCTTACCTATGAAATTGACATGATTACTATTCCCCCTAGTCTCAGAAGGAATAATGTAAGAGCAAAATACCTGTACTCTAATTCTCTAAAACATCACCAAAAGATCAGGCCCTCAAACCCTATCCCAAAAGACTATCATGGGTTAACTTTTATTTAGGTACATAATTCCCAGCAAAACTGCAGCTACAAGCCAAGCCCAGAACTTTCCCACTCACAGAAATCTATTCTCATGAAAGCAACACACAAATCAATCATAAAGGCCCATACAATACATACAGGTACACTACAGGTACACTACAGGTACACCAAGCTTCAATATGCCTCAGTGACTCGACTTCACAAACCAGTATCTCACCAGTGGGAAACTCCCTAGTAAACCCTGAGAAATGATCAGTCTAATATTAAATCTGAATTGTGTTTCCAGTACCTCTCAACCGCAATGATATGATTGTTGAGTTGTCTTTTAAGAACTTCTGATTAATTATTCCACTTTATTAAAAGTAATAAGTAATTTTCCTCGATTGTTTGTAAGCTTAAAACTCCTCACAGGGTAGTGAGAAAATTAAGCCACCTGTGACAAAATAATTTATCTTGTGTGAAACTTTAATTTGATTCTGTCAAGAATCTGCAATCACAATACATGAATATAGAATGTTAATCAAGTGATTTGTTAAAAGTTAATGTATCACTTTTCTAATTATCTCCATTTGGACATGTGTGTTGGGTAATGTATCTGTGTGCCAAGAAAATGGATATAAAAATAAACACCAGGCCTGGGGATGGTGGAGCAGCTATCAGATGCAAAGCAGTCCCATGGCCGTAATGATAAAGCTGTCTTCCATTTGTTATTTTTTTGACTGATCGTTCGCCACCTGTCGGGAACCCCTGAAGTCACGAGTGAGGCTGGACCTTGCCTGTGACAGTTATGAAGGGCTCCATGTACCTAAATTGAAACAATAAATCCCTACTCAACTTTTTGTTGTATTTCTTTTTTTTCTCTCTTTTAGGCTATGTAAAATTCTCCTAGATCAGAAGCCATTTCTTTTCTTAGGGAAAATTTCCTCAGAGTGACTCAGAGACTGATAAACTCTATCTGCCTTCCTAAATTATCTTGGGTTTTACAATTTGCAAGATTTGTATCCTTATTTGATCATATTAATATGCTAATTCAAGACAAAAATTGAATTACACAAATCATAAACACATGTTCACACAACTAATTAGAAACATTTAGTATAGTGCTATTTTTAAAAACAAAGTCTCCTAAAATATTCATTTTGTTGGGAGAATTAAAAGCAACTTAGATACTCTATAGAACAACGATGAATACAACTAATGTTCCTTGATCGTTGTCCAGTCTTCTAACTGTCCCTGGGTTTGCATTTCCCTTTCTAGTGCTCTCCTCCCCACTCTTTAGCAGCATCTTCTCTTCTCAGTGCTCTAATGCCAAAGCTGTCATCCTTCCCAGACCTTCATTTTCTTTGGGCACATTCTTTAGATTATAGGAACTAATAAGAGGTTAGCTAGCTGCTCTCATAGGAAGCCATAATCCATAGTCCTCTTGCCTCCTGTTTCATTTGTTGCCTCCAAAACTTGTCCCTCATTGTACCAATTGTCTGTCAGTTCAGAAGAGGTTCTTAAAGAAAGGATGGGGTAAAGCAGCTAGGTGGCTCAGTGGAAAGAGAGCTAGGCCTGGAGATGGCAGGTCCTGGGTTCAATTTGACCTCGGGTACTTCCTAGCTATGTGATCCTGGGTAAGCCACTTAACCCCAATTGCCTAGAAGAGGCATGAAAGAAGAGAGAATTTCAAGCATGCAAAATAAAATAAAGGACCTCAGCTGTCAAGAAAGAACATTTCAAATGGAATGTTTCCAGGAAAGTCAGTTGGAGAGTCAAGCCAGGCTAAAGGGGGAAGAAGCTTTGAACTGGACCCAGTTAGCTTTTGCCCTAGGCTGAAGGACCCTTGGGGGGGGGGGCTTCTGGAGCTAGACTGAAAAGAAATTAACTTTTGTTGGTGGCTTAGAGTGTGAAGAACTGATTGTATATTTGAGACTTGAGTTTGAAAGAAGACAGAAGAAAATCAATTGTCCTTCATATCTCCTTGACAGACACTTATGTCACAGCTGTTACAGGACTGACATTTCCTAAAATCCTCCTATCCTTCCTTATAGACTAGGGATAACCCCTATCCCTCTCACCTCAATTTCCATCCTGTCCTATCTTTCCCAATAAACCTCCTTACCTGAGAAAGAGAACAAGACTATCTTCTCTGAACCTCACCATTCACCTTTGAGTTACATAGAAAGGTGGCTGACTGATAGGGGGGAGGGGAAGGGAGGCAGGAGGGTGTGGATGGAAAAATGGGAGGTGAAGGGAGGAGGGTAGACAATATCTTGATCTATTAGCCATCAATAGTGATCAATAGGCAACCCCAGAGTAACCCCTCTAATAGCATCTCTCTATCTCTCATTATCTCTAATAGTATCTCTATCTCCATTACAACTAGGCACCCTGAGGTTTCCCTAGCATCTCCTAGTCACTGCCAGAGGATATCTAATTATTACAACCAGAAATATCTTCCCACAGTATTATTTCTAATACACTATTGTGAATTTTAAAACAATTCCACCCTAATCAGACCATTCTTTAGAAGATTTGATTTAGCTATTTCTTGATCAATAACAATAGAGATACTTGGAATAACAGAATCAGGTCTTGGAAACTCTACATTTCTCTTCCCTTCTTAGCTTAACAAGATTTGGAAAGTCTGCATCAAACTCAAGATTTAATTATCTAAGGAATGGCCTTCAACAGGCATGTGCAGAAAAAAGGACAGACCTCTGGGCTGTCCTAAGTCAAGCTAAGTCCTCATTGGTACAGATGAGATGCAGGAAAGTCTATATAAGGCACTTCACTTCCTGTCTCTTGCTTTTTCCCTGGAGAGGTAACTCTGGCTGAGAGTGTGAGAGGCGTTTTGACATCTTGGAGTGTTGAGTGTTGAGTTTTGCCCTCGAGCTGATTCATGTTCGTGTATCTTAGATGAGCCCCTTTGGAGGTCAGGCTGATTCTTCCCTCCTTCACACTCCAAACCTTACTTTCTAGATCTCCTAATTTTCCCATCAGGTACTAGCCCCTTCCTTCTTTCTTCTTAAATCTCCTCCACTATATCAATTAAATCACCATAAAATTTCCAGCTGAGTTTGGGTGTCTCATTAGGATTTTACAAATAAAATCCTTGGTGACCAAATGTAATATTAAATTCAGTCTCAACCATAATTTTAACCCTTACAGTTTAGCTGACCATGTTGGTTGTGACAAAATACCCTCAAGCTTCTTAACTTTCCTAAACTTTTTTTTTCTACTGTGACTATCTCTTTTTATAGCTTATTTTGATCAGCTGTAAAGGTAAATAAATTTGGATTAAATTTTTTTCTTTTCTCCCTTTCTCCTTAAATTAGATAGAACACAGCTATTTTAAATCTTAGCAAAAGGGCCCTAAGGTAGTGGCTGGGAGAGCTGTTTCTAAATCTCCTTTCCCTTAGGGAACAACTGCCTAGATTAAGAGTGGAAACCTGTAGAAAGTTTTGGCTTTGTCCTGCTCCCCATGTGTTTTGTGAAGTCTGCTAGAAAAATAATCACTATATATATATGTGTGTGTGTAATATATATATATACATATATATGTATATATACATATATATATAAATGAATACTACATTCTTCAACATTTATATGGTGGTTGAAGAATTAGGGACATTGAGGAATACAGCATACTTCCAATTTTTTATATTATTAGGTAATATCATTTTTGTACTCCTCCATATTGTGTTTAGAGATACTAACATAAAAAAACCATTTGAAGCTGAAATTCAGAAAAAAACAAAAAAATTGAGGATAAAATGCAAGCCCAATTAGAATTAGAAAATTTAAAATGTTTCTTACAGGACCAAATGGCAGCCATCCACCCTACCAGAAACAGACCTGTTTCTGAACCTTTGAATGAGGAAATTTCCTTCCCCGAAATAGAGTTGGGAAACACCATCCCTATAGCTCAGCTAACAGACTGCTGACTTGGTCAGGGTCCAGCCCCACTTGCAACTCCAGGGTTCCCAACTGGTGGCGAATGATCAGTCAAAATAAATAACATAAAATAAATAACAAATGGAAGACAGCTTAATCATTACGGCCATGGGACTGCTTTGCATCTCTGAGCTGCTCCACATTCCCAGGCTTGGGATTTATTTCTATATCCATATTCTTGTAATGCAGATACACAAAATCAAAGAGAGATAATTGGAAAAGTGATAAATTAACTTTTAACAAATCATTTGATTAACATTCTATATTTTTGTATTGTGATTACAGACAGAATAAAGGTTGCACGCAAGATAAATGATTTCATCACAGGTGGCTTACTAAGGAGTTTGAGTTACCGATTTGTGTAATTGAGTCACTGAGGCATATTGAAGCTTAGTGTACTTGTATTGTACCTGTATGTACTGTATGGGCCTCTATGATTGATTTGAGTGCTGGCTTCATGAGAAAGTTTTGAGCTTGGCCTGTAGCTGCGGTTTCACTGGGAATTATGCACCTAAATAAAAGTTAACCCATGATAGTCTTTTTGGGATTGGGTTTGAGGTTCTGATCTTTTGGTGATGTTTTAGAGAATTAGGGTACAGGTGTTTTGCTCTTGCATTATTTCTTTTGAGACTAGGGGGAATAATAATCATGTCAATTTATAGGTAAGGGACATTGATGAAAGAAGTCATGTAAAGGGGATAGAGTGGGCAATCACATCTCACCAAGGACCACTCTGTGGTCTCCCCAGCTACCACATGTGACTCTGTCAAGGCATTGTGGACTGATGGTCCCCAGCAGACTGCTTCTCTCATGTTCTGCAAATTTGGGCTGAATTTAATCCCCAAAACCTTTCCCCTGAAATCCCAGTTTAACCAATCCTAGGTAAGTCACTTAACTCCAATTGCCTAGTCTTTACCATTCATCTGCCTTGGAACTGATATTAGGTATCTACTCTAAGAAGGCAAGAGCTTATCAAGGTTGAAGAAAGAAAGTATTGTATATATTTTTTCACAAACATTTAAACTTCTTTTTTATTTTAACATTTTTTCTTTATTTTATTCCAGTAATAAATTTACACATAAGTTTTCTAAGGTTACTTGATTCATGTTGTCTCCCTCTGTGAATTTCAAAACTACTCCACCCTATTCAGACCATTCTTTAGAAGATTGGATTTAGCTATTTCCTGATCAATAACAATAGAGATTCTTGGAATAATACAATCAGGTCTTGGAAACTACATTCTCTACCTTACTCAGTGTAACAAGATTAGGAAGGGCTGCAGCAAACTCAAGATTTAATTATTTGAGAATATGGCCTTCAACAGACATGTGCAAAAAAAAGGACAGACCTCTGGGCAGTCCTAGGTCAAGCTAGAGCCACCATTGGCACATGTGAGATGCAGGGAGTGAGGTAGAGAACAGCCTCTGGAGTTCTCGGGACTTCCTGTGAGGAGGGCTAGAGTTCAGTTGGAGGCCGGTGCTTGAGGTTGTAAGAGCCTCACAGACTGCTTTCCTTCAGATTGGTCATGTGAGTGATAAGGACTGATCCCTTTCCCTGCCTTGGCTATCCAAGGCCTTAACACCTGCTTTGGCTCAGCCTGAGCCAGAGTGGTTCTGAGTTAAACTTCTTTCCTTCTCTCCCTTTTTCCTTCTCTCTCTCTCTCTCTCTCTCTCTCTCTCTCTCTCTCTCTCTCTCTCTCTCTCTCTCTCTCTCTGTCTCTCTGTCTCTCTATCTCTCTCTGTGTCTGTCTGTCTGTCTGTCTATCTCTCTCCCTCTAATACTTTCTTCCTCCTGTTGTAATTAAAACACCATAAAAATTTGGCAGCTGACTTGAGTGTTTCATTTAGGAATTACATAAGTGAATTCCTTAGCGGCCTTAAATTAATATATATCAGTCTTTTAAAGTGATTTCAATATCACACCCCCCCTCTCCCAGAGTTGACAAGCAATTCCACTGAGTTATACGTGTATTATCCCTCAAAACCTATTTCCATAGTATTCATTTTTATAAGAGAATAATCTTATGAGACCAAAATCCTCAAACATATATCCAAATAAACAAGTGATAAATCATATGTTTTCTTCTGTATTTATACTCCAACAATCCTTTCTCTGGAGGTGGATAATGTTCTGTTTCCCAAGTCCCTCGGGATTGTCCTGGATTGTAGGATTGCTGTTACTAGCAAAGTCTATTACATTTGATCGGCCCATAATGTTTCACTTACTGTGTATAAACATTCAAACTTTTAATGGAGTTAGTGGAGAAATAATACCTAAAGGCCTTTAAGTGTCATCCGCAAAACAGCTACCACCCAACTCCATCCATATTAGGCTGTGTCTGGCATGAGCAACAATCCCTAGAAGGGTGGGATTTCTCTTTTTTTCCCTAGACAGTCAGCATAGATACCAACACAAATTATTAGGTAAAAAAAATGGCAGCTAAGGGATGCAGTGAGTAGAGTGCTGGGCCTGGAGTCAGGGATACCAGAGTTCAAATCTGGGCAAATCTTGGGCAAATCACCTAACCCTGTTGGTCTCAAATTTCCTTTTCTGTAAAATGTGCTGGAGAAGTGGAATTGCGCATTGGCTATGGTGGGGGGAGAGAGGGAATAGGGGAGGGAAAGAACATGAATCATGTAATCATGGCAAAATATTCTAAATTAATTAATTAAATAAAAATTTAAACAAAAACATGCGCTGGAGAAGGAAATGGCAAATCACTCTAGTATCTTTGCCAAGAAAAACCCAGATGGGGTTGCAAAGAATTGGACGAAATTGAAACAATTGAACAGCACAAATTAAAATGACACATATATGACAATGGAATGTGGAATTTAGACAGAGGACATAGTAATAATTACTGGCATTTCTATATCACTTTGATACTCATAATTGCCCATTGAGGTAATAGCTACAATTATCTTATTTTTACTGGTAAAGAAACTGAATCTGGGAAGTTACAAATGCAGCTTGGTTTTCTTGTTTTTTTAATCTAGCACTTTATCCACTGTGCCATATTTTTAGAAATGTCTAGTTAACCACATAAAAGAGAGAGAATATAGAAGTTAATTGTAGAAAAGGACATGCATGAACAATCTTAAATTCTTCGCAAGACCCTCCGAAATGGTGCTCCTTAGGAAGCACTGTTGGATGGGAGAGGTATCTAACCCCCTTTTACCCAGTGCCTTGCTTGGTTTCTGGCATGTGAACCTTGTTGTCCACTCAAGGGACAATTGGGAAAATGGTGTAGAACAGTGCCTTTCACATAAGCACTTAACATTTGTTAAATTCAACCATGCAGAATTATACCACAACAAATTCTCCCTTTCCAATTTTGTTTTCACTTATAAAGGCTAAACAAAGCAGCTGTTAATTTCATTTAATATTTTTTCCACATCAATAGTTCTCTTCCCTGAAATTTGCCCCCCACCCCAATCTCACACTTACAACAAATGATCTATACTAACAATACCAAAGAGGTGGTGTATGTGGAACAGCATTGGTACTTTTTTAAGGGTGGAAGGACATGATAAATTGTTGTTGGAAATTGGAGCCACTCAAAAAATTGGAAAATGAGGGGATGCCCTTCAATTGGGGAATGGCTGAACAAATCATGGTATCTGCTTGTAACCGCGAAAATGTGGGTTTCAAGACTGTGAATTGCCAAAACTGTAAAGGTAATTTTTAGTGTCTTGATTTAAATCAAAATATAAGTGGTCGCCATGGGAAAAATTCCCAAATATGAAAATACCCAAGTCAGCTGGGTTTTATGGAGAATTTAATTAATCCAAATGAAGGAATTAAGGAAAGGGGGAGAGAGAGAATAAGAGAAAATAGTATGAAGGGCCTAGGTCAAATGGCCTAGGCCTTAGCCTTAAGAGAGACTAGTCAGTCTTTAATCACTCACCACAAGATTTGTCCCAAGCAAGACTCCAGTCCTTCACTGAAATCCTCAACACCTGAACTGAGTTCAGAGACCCAGCTCCTCCAACTAACTCCAAACTCCAACTAGGTTCAGAGAGCCAGCTCCTCCAAACTAACTCCAAACTCCCAACCAAGTTCAGAAAGCCAGATCCTTTTAAAGAGAAATTTCTCTTATGTCACTTCCCCTAAATTTTAACATCTACCAATCACAGTAGACGTTTTTCCCAGGACTGACCATTCTTAGTTCACATCTTCTTTTGTTTTCACCTTCTCTGAGTAGACTAAAACTTCACACCTCTTTGCTAAGCTTGCCCTTTGTAGGTTGCTTGACCTTTTAGTGATTAATTTAACCTTTATAGGTACTTAACACCCTTCTGTATTAGATCTAAAAATATACCTAGCTTAAGGTTTTAGCTTCACTATAAGTATGAGTTAGGGACTTTTCATTGTTCAGTAAGGAGTTTACAACTTTATCTTCCCCTAAGGCACTGTCTGAGCAAGATGGAGTAATTTTAAAAGCTCTCAATACATTCCTGACCAAGTACCTTCATTTGTTACAATAAGGTAATAGCTTAACCAAATCTTTTATGGTAGAGTCTGAGCAGTTTTAAGATTCACATGTTGGTGATGGAATACTACTGTGCTAAAAGGAATAATGAACTGGAGGGATTCCATGCGAACTGGAAAGACCTCCAGGAATTGATGCAGAGTGAAAGGAGTAGAACCAGGAGAATATTATATATAGAGACGGATACACTGTGGCATATTCAAATGTAATGGACTTCTCTACTAGCAGCAATGATCCAGGACAATTCTGAGGGGCTTATGAGAAAGAACACTATCCATATTCAGAGAAAGAACTGTGGGAGTAGAAACACAGAAGAAAAACCACTGCTTGATCACATAGTTTGATGGGGATATGATTAGGGCTGTAGACTGTAAACGATCACCCAAATACCAAATACCAATAATATGGAAATAAGTCTTGATCAATAACACATGTAAAACCCAGTGGATTTGCTCATTGGCTATGGGAGGGGGGTCAGAGGAGGGGAGGGAAAGAAAATGAATCATGTAACCATGGAAAAATATTTAAAATTAATTAATTCAATAAAAATTTTCAAATAAAGAAAAGAAATTGGAGCCACTAACTGTGAGACTTTGGAGGGAAGTGATATCATGTAATTCTGGGGTCCACAGACCTATCAGTAGATTCCTGAATAAAGCTGATTAGGGAAGTTAAGGAACTATAGATACATCAGACAAGATGCTGAAGTCAACAAGGAGGAGAGCATGGCCAAAACAGAGAAGTGAGATATGAAATAAATGCTTATATCATCTAGGAAAGCCAAAGTCATTGCTAGGAGGTGCTGGCTAAGAGCTGGAGAAGAGAGGAGAATGTGGATGGCACATGCTTGGAAGATGGCATGTTTTTATAGCAAAGAAAAGGGGGGGGGAAGTGATAGATTAGTGGTCCAGGAGTGACATTGATTACTCCTTTCATCTGTTTCTACTGATAACAGCCTAATGTGGCTCTCAATGCCACCAATCTAAATTGTAGTTGTAATCTAACTCATCCATGTTCTACACGATTCCTCCAACTCATTTTTCTTAAGACTGTTTGATTTAACTTTCTAAGGCACAGATCTTTCCCCTTCCTTTCTCTGCTCAAAACCTTTCAGTGGTTTTCTATTGTCTTCCTAAGAAAGATCAGATTCTTTAGCTTTTGGGTCTTCTCTAATCAAGCATCACCTTACATTTTCAGTTTTATCTTACTCTATTAGGATAATTGTTGTATCACAGAAAGTGATGAGAAAGAGTTTAAACTTCTGATCCAGGGATCCCTAACCTTGTTTTTGTGTCATGGTCTCCAAAGCCTAATGTTACTGTAGTTTGTTGTCTACATTTATAAAGGAAATGCTTATATTTCAGTTAAAGATTAGTGAAAGATGTCATTTTCCCCCCATCAAAGTTTGTAGATTTCCAGTTTAAGAACCAATCTAATCCAATATCTTCATTTTACAGATGATTGACTTGCCCAAGGTTCCAAAGGGAGCAGAGCTAGAATAGCAAACAGATCTTCTGACTCCAGCTTCAGTGTTTCTTTTACACTCTATTTACCTCTTGTGGCTCCAGCTGAATCAGCTTCACATAAACTCCCATCTATGTCTCATATTGTCTTGGCTCCAGGGTTTTGCTTATGCTATCCCCTAAATCTATAGGGTGCTCCTCCTGGTCTGATAAAATCTCACCTAGCTTTTATAGCCTAATGCAAATGACATTTCTTCCACAAAGTCTTCTTGGGTATCGCCTCATCAGTAAGGATCCTTCCCTGCTTGGATGTCACAAACTTTGATATCCATTCTCAAACACTTTGTATTGGAGTTATTTGTGTACACGTCATGACCTCTACCCTATCCCCAACCTTCCAGATCCTGATTTTGAGGTTCATGGGGTCAGCCACCAAGTTTTAGTTTATCTCTCCCAGCACCCAAGTCGTACAAGTCAACTACCAATGAACGTATGTTACAAGAAATAGCACGGATGAGAAGCAAATGATGTTATAGCTGGTGAAAAAGTCTGACACTGATTCTCTGGTATTTAAAAATAACATTTTACAAAGTTTCCTCCATTTTGATATCTATATATTTACCCCTTAGCTTGGAATTTATGAGGAGGGACAAACTATATTCATTATATTTATGGATTACACCAAAATTATTCTGACCAGTAAGAGTTATCTGTTATTCTGTAAGGTGTTTTCTCTAGATTAATCAAGGCTTTTCTAAATACTGTACAATCTATTTGAAGGGTTTCTAAAAAGCACAAATTTGCTCATGTGCAGCAGAGCTTTGCTTTAGTCTTAAAGTATTCCCATATTAATTACATTGGAAGTACATTAATTACATCCCAGCATGAATTCTCATACAGTCCTGAAAATCCCAAAGCTTTTCCACATTCCTTACACTAAACACATTTCAGAATGAAAGCTCTGATGTGCAGTAAGTTGTTGCTTCTTCCTGAAAGTTTTTCAACATTCCTTACATTCTACTAAGGGCTTCTTTCTAGTATGAATTGTCTCATGTTTTTCTCTCTAGCATGTCTTGTTATTTCTCTCTAGTGTGAATGTCTTATGATGTTTAAGATCTTTCAATCCACCTGAAAGTTTTCTCACAGTCATCACACTGAAGAGGTTCCTCTCCAGGATAAGCTGTATAATGTCTCTTAAGGTCAGCTAAAATTCTTGATATTTATATAACTTTTCTCCAGTATGAATTATTAGATGTATTTTGAGTTTTGCACTGTGCAATGTTTTCTTGTATTTCTTATAGTCTAAAGGGTTCTCTTTTTATCATGTAAAACCTGGACCCTTACTGTAGGCTCTTCCACCATTGATACATTCAAAGGATTCCTTTCCAGTACAAATATATTTGTGATTTTTAGTTTTCATGTCATTTAGAAGCTTCTCCACCAGTGTATTTCTACAAGAGAGCTATCCACAGAGATACTCAAAATGCCTGGTTTCTGGTATTCTAAATTGGGAGAAAGGCTTATCAGTCCAAGGATGTAATAGTCAATCATAGAAAAACTTCTCCCAACTTCAATGTTCCACCACTGATACATTCAAAGGATTTCTCTCCAGTACAAATATATTTATGTTTTTTAAAGTTTTCCTGTCATTTAGAAGTGTGGGTTTTAAAATTAATATACAATAACTAAAGTGTTATATTTTATAAAGATTATTAATAACAATTATAGTAAAAGCTACCTAAACCACAAAGCCTGCTCAGGAAAGAAGAGAGGGAGAGGGATAGCTACAGAACTTAGAAAACAATAACATGATCATGCAAAGGTGGAGGCACAGGGAAAAGGGAAAAGGATTCTAGGTAACACAGAAAGGAATTTTGGGTAATGTAGTTTTAGGGGTTCACAAATTTCCAACTATACAGAAACGTCTCCACATTCATTGCATTTATAGGGTTTCTCTTCAGTATGAACTCTCTCTTACACGCATTAAGACTTTCCTTCCAGCAGAAGACTTTCCCACATTCAATACACTGAAAAGGTTTCTCTCCAAAATGAATTCTATTACGTATATTAAAGAGTCCCTTCTGGTTGAAGACTTTCCCACATTATTTACTTTTATATAGCATCACTCCAGGATGACTAATCTGATGTTTCTTAGGGTTTGTGCTCTGAAAGATCTTCCCACATTTCCTACATCCAAAGGGTTTCTCTTTCGTATGAACTGTATCATGTGAAGCAAAGTCTGGACTCTTGCTATAGGCTCTTCTACAATCAGTACATTCAAAGGATTTCTGTCTGGCATGAATATGCTTAGGCTTTTAAAAGTATCCATGCCATTTAAATGTTCTCCACATTCATTACATCCAGAGGGCTTCTCTTCAGTATGAATTCTCTTCTGTTGACGAAGATCTCCTCTGGCTGAAAGCTTTTTTATATTCTTTACATTCAAAAGGTTTTTTTTCCCCTCTAATATGAATAGATGGAGAATTGGGAATCCATTACTGATGAAAGCTTTCTCACATACATTACATTTATAGGGCTTCTCTCCAGTATGATTATTTTATGTTGACTAAGAGATGTTTTCTTTGGCTAAAAATTTTGCTACGTTCATTATGTTAAAAATATTCTTCACTATGAGTTTTCCAATAAACAGTAAGGTGTGTGAACTATTGCTGGAACCTTTCCCTCGTCCATTAAATTTATACGTTTTTCTCTCCAATGTGGATTCTTCCATATAGAGTAAGGCATGAATTGAGGCTGAGGGACTGAAAGGCAGCTTATTTATTTTTTTTGGTAATCAAAAAATAATAAATTAAATATAATGGAATCTTATATTTCTCATATATTTCAGTTAATTGTGAAATAGGAAAGATGTGGCCCTTTGTTAAATATTCATTGCAAAAGACTTCTTGTTCTCTTCCTAATAATACCCATATTGAAGATGCTCTTAATTTATATATAGATGATTCTCATAAAGATTTGTAAAATAGGAGAGAAAGCACATAGGTATATAGATAATGATATTCCTTCAGTCCCCCCCCTTTTTTTGTATTAAGGGATGAGAATATTCCCATAACTATACTACTGTCTCTTTAGATATTATGTTTATCAGTCCTTCAAAACTTACAGCTGTTTCTTTTCCTGCACAGATGGGTTTCTGATTATATTTGGTCCAAGGACAGCTATTTTTGTCATCTTTCTCATCTTTAGTGCCATTTCTGCCTCCCCATTTTAAAATTCTAATGTGACAGTTGCAACTCCCCGATGATAAAGAGTTTGTTACAACAATTTCTACAAATCGTTTCCATTTTTCTTTTCTTTGTTGTCCTTCTTCCATTTTCATCCAGAAAATGCCCCTGTTAAACCTTTGTTTAGTTGTGTATCTTGCCAATTTTCTTTAAACTGATTTTACTCTCTATTGCTTCTTTCTGATTTATGAGGTAATACTGCTCATAACTATCTATCATCCTTCTTGTAAGATTTTATAAATTAGTTTATGTTATAATTTGCTGTTGCCTCTGGCAATCGTCTTTCTCTGGCAAGTAACTCAGCTGTTTATGGCATCACAGAAAAAGCAATAATTAGATGTAAACAAAAGTAAAAAAGTCAAGAAAATTATTTGGGAGAAACAGAATGTTTAAAAGCTTCAATTGCAGGATTCATAGGGAATTGATAAAATCTATCAGGTCCATAACAGAATCCACATGGAATGGTTTAAGCATCATGGGGCTAGATTCTTATCCAAGTCCAATCACTCATGAGAATAAGCTAAGTTGCTCATCTAAGATTTCCTAGCTATAAGGACCTATGAAATCTAGGAATCTTATTATTTGTGAGAAGAAAAAAAATAAGTCTTTCCAGGTTTGCCTGAAAGCATCCTGTTCATCATTTTTTATAGTACCATATTATTTCATCACAGTTCATACTATAACTTGTTCAGCTTTCTCCAATTGATGGGCATCCCCTCAGTTTCCAATTCTTTGCTACCATAAAAAGTGCTGCTATAAATATTTTTGTAGATAGAAGCCCTTTTCTTTTTCTTTTTTTTTTTAAACCTCTTTGGGATACTGTTAGACCTAGTAATGTTATTGCTGAGTCAAAGAGTATTTCATAGCCTTTTGGACAGTGATTCAAATAATTCTCCAGAATTGTTCACAACTCTACCAACAGTGCATTAGCGTTCAATTTTTCCACATCCCCTCCAACATCTGCCATTTTCCTTTCCTGTCAGAATAGCCAATCTAATAGGTGTAGAGTTGTTTTAATTTGCATTTAAGTAATCAATAGTGATTTAGGGCATTTTTGCATATGATCACAAAGGTGACTTTGGTTACTTTATCTGAGAACTGCCTATTCATATCCTTTGACCATTTGTTAATTTGGGAATGACTCAATGCCAGATACTTTTAAGGATTCTGATATATAATATAGTTTGAAATATGGTAATGCTACCTTCATCTCATTCTTGCTTTCCCCCTCCCCCTTATTTTCCTTTAGAGTATAGCCTTTTAGATTTACCCATTAAAATTTGTTATTATTTGATCTCATTTTATAAAGTGCCATTTGATTGGCAGAGCACTAAATTTATAAATTAAAGTAGTAAAATCATTTTTTATTATATATATATATATTTTTTAAAAACCCTTACCTTCCGTCTTGGAGTCAATACTGTGTATTGGCTCCAAGGCAGAAGAGTGGTAAGGGCTAGGCAATGGGGGTCAAGTGACTTGCCCAGGGTCACACAGCTAGGAAGTGGCTGAGGCCACATTTTTTATTATATTGACCAAAATTAACCAAAAGCAGCCAATCTTTCTAATTACTTATGTCTTTATGTAAAGCATATTTTGTAGTTGTAGTTACAAAAACATAAGTGTGTCTTCTTGGGTTAACTCTCAAATGCTTTAGGCACTTAATAGTTATTTTAAATGAACCCTCTCTTCCTAGAGCTGGACCCAGCTATTGTTTTTTTGAAAGCTATAAAGAACTCCTAGTGATTTTTGTGAATTTATTTTATTTGCAATTATTTTACTAAAGTTATTAATGTCTTAATTTTCCTTGCCTATTCTCTATGATTTTCTACAGAAATGATCACATTATCTACAAGAAATAATTTCTTCCTCTTTGTCAATATTTTTATCTTCCTCTTTCTTGCCTTGTTGCTAGTTAGCATTTATAAAGCTATGTGAAATAGTAGTTTGGAAAGAGGGAGAATATTCTTGCTTTATCCCTGCACTTATTGGGAAAGTTTCTAGAGTTTTGTTACTGCACATAAAACAAGCTCATGTCTAGATGTATACTTTGGATTATATTAAAGAGGGACTTTGGGGGTAGCTAGGTGGCTCAGTGGTCTAGAGTCAGGTCTAGAGATGGAAGGTCCTGAGTTCAAATGTGATCCTGGCAAAGTCACTTAACCTCCATTGACTGGCTGTTTCTGCTCCACTGCCTTGGAACCAATACACAGTAATGATTCTAAGATAGAAGGTATGGGCTTAAAAAAAAAGACTCTGCCATGTGAACACGTTTTAGATTTTGTAAACATGAATAAGTACCGTATTTTGTCAAAGATGCTTATTAATATGATCTTATGGTTTTTGTTACATAGTTGTGATAAAACTTGCTATGGAATAGTCAGAAGTCACTGCACCAAATATTTCTGATGAAAGCTTAGTATCTAAGATCTATAAGGAATTAGAAGTATAGAAGACAGATTCCTTCCCTAATATATGTGATCAAAAAAGATGAACATTAAAAAATTTTAAATTAATGTTTCCAATTATAGACAAAAACAATTTTTAGGATTAGTTTTTTAAAGTTTTGAGTTCCAAATGATCTCCCTCTTCCCTTCCCCCCTTACTAAGAAGGCAAGAAATTTGATGGAGGTGATACATGTACTGATAATAGTCAAGATGCACATATTTTCATATAAGGAAACACAAATGATCAACAGCCATATGAAAAAAATGTTTCATGTTGCCAAAAATAGAAATTAAAATTAAAACAGTGCTTAAGTTTTGCTTCATATCCAACAAATTGGCAAAATCAACCTAAAAAAAAGCAGGGGCAGCTAGGTGGCTCAGTGGATTGAGAGTTTGGCTTGGAGCCAGGAGGTCCTGGGTTCAAATTTGAATTCAGACATTTCCTAGTTGTGACTCTGGGTAAGTCACTTGACCCCCATTGCCTAGTCCTCATCACTCTTCTGCCTTGGAACCATTATGTAGTATTAATTCTTTTTTTTTTTTAAAACCCTTAACTTCCGCCTTGGAATCAGTACTGAATCAAATATGAATCAATATTCATATTTATGCCCTTCCTCTTCCCCTTAACGTCTGAAAAATGGGGATAACATCTACTTCTCAGGGTTGTTGTGAAGATCAAGAGATAACCGCGTCAAGAGTTTACAAACTTTAGATGTCTATGTAAGGGATAACTATTATCAGGGGCATTTGAATCCAGGTCTCTCCTGACTCCAAGTCTCCCTCCCCTCCCCCCCACCCGTTTTTTTTTTTTAACCTTTGCCTGCCTGGATAATTAGTCTCATACACTAGACAGACCTTTGAGGAAGGGCCTCTTTTGGCCTCTCTCTGAAAGGGCTTAATAATGGCTTATCTGGTTATTTGCATTTTACGTTGTCACTGCTCTTTGGAGTCTGGAGTTCCTGGCACACAGTAGGTGCTTAATAAATGCTGGATGCCGGGAGTCCTCAGGTCACAGCCCACCCCCTTAATCCGCGGGGATAAAAAGAGGGTCTCCAAGTGATTCCCGCGGGTCACGCAGCCAGACAGCCTCTGAGGGCTCTGGAGTCGGGTGGACACCTTCCCCAAGTCTCCCCGTCTCACTGACTGGCCCCGTCTCTCTAGCTGGGATGCCCCAAGCCCAGAGCTCTCCAGCTCACTAAGAATCAAAAGGTAACCGTCCAGCGATCCCTAGTCCACCATAAACATCTCTCCAATTGAGCCCGTTCAGACTCAGCGGGAACTTCCCAGGATCCATTGGACCCCGAGAGTTAGGCACTGTAGGCGCGTCAGTTCTGGGAAATGTAGTCCAGAGGCTACTGCGCAGGCGCTCTATACAGTTCAAACTCTAGCCTGAAACTAACCTCAGTTAAGTGTCTATTACTTGGGCGAGTTCTCTGGGGATCCAGAGACTAATGCCAACGATTCCTGCTTTCAAGACGCTTCTTATGTGCTGGAGGACAGAGGAGAGGGGTAAAACCAGACACATAGAGAAGCGTCTATAAAGTCTATGTCTGCAAAGTAAAGACTGCATTCAGCAGCAGAAACAGCCTCTGGGGCGGAGCCCTCTAAGAGTGACATCACAGCATCAGACCCCAAGATCGCAGCCCTAGTCCTAGCCAGGATGTATAGGGCGCCTTTAGGTCTGTAAAGCACGTAGCTTAAGAGTTGGAAGGAAACTCAGAGGCCATCCTAACGATTTTACAGAGGAGGAAACTGAGGGCATTGGGGTAGGGGGTGGTGGTGCCTTGTCCGTGCTGCCTCCAACCCTGGTTGGGGGTTTTAAATGACCTTTGGTGGTGGTAGTGGTAGTAGAAGTAGAAGTAGTGATAGTAGCATAGTAGTAATAGTAGTAGTAATAGTAATATTAGTAGTAGTAGTAAGTAGTAGTAGAGTAGGAGTAGGAGTAGTAGGAGTAGTAGTAGTAGTGATAGTAGTAGTAGTAGTGATAGTAGTATAGTAGTAATAGTAATAGTAATATTATTATTATTATTATTAGTAGTAGTAGTAGTAATAGTAGTAGTGGTGGTGGTGGTGGTGGTGGTGGTAGTAGTAGTAGTGAAGGAGGTCAGAACAACCTCTGGGGGCCAGAAGTAAACTCTTGTCCAAGTCAGTTGTGGCAGCAGTAGTAGTAGTTAGCTGGAAGGTGAAAGTCCCAGGTTTGACCTAACTAAACTGGGGGTCATGGAATTTTACTAGGCTACAAGTTTGGGGGCTTCTAGATTCCATGCTGCAGGGCCACTGGCTTCTTCCTCCTTGGATCAGACCCCCAACTTTTATTCATGGCTCTTTTCTCACTGGGTCAGATCCTAATGTCTCTTAGACCTTATCATACTACTCCTACTCCTGCTGCTGCCACAACTACTGCCTAGCTAGCTAGCATTTATGTAGGGAAGGAAAAGGGAAGTCTTGGAAAGGACATTTCTGTATCACCACCTAGGTGCCAGGCATTATGCTAAGTACTTGTTTTACAAATGTATCATATGATCTCCTATGAGTAGGTGCTCTTATTATTCCCATTTTACAATGGAGGAAACTGAGGCAAACAAGTGATTTGTCCCAGAGTCATACAGCTAGTAAATGTTTGAAACTGGATTTGAATTCATATCTTCCTGACTCTAGGTCCAGTGCTCTTCCCATTATACCTCCAGCAATATAGAGCTTTACACATAGTATTACTTCACTTTGATCCCACAACCCAGCGAAATTGGAATCTTTATTATCTCCCATTTATTTAATAATTAATATATGTATATAAATATATAATAAAATATATACTATTAGATAAATAATTAAATAAATTATTATTGATCTGTTTACAAATAAAGACAACCATTTTACAGTCTCTTGTGACTCCAGGATCACACAATTTGCAAGTATCTGGGGCAGGATTTGAAGTCAGGTCTTGCTGTTTGCAAGCTGGGCATGCTTTCCATCATGCCACCAAGTTGCCTCTTCCTAGCTCTCTGATCAAGAGCAAATTGTTTTCTTCTTTGGGAGGACCTGGGCTTACATCTGGCCTCAGATACTTTCTAGCTGTGTGACCTTGGGCAAGTCACTTAATCCTATTTGCCTAGCTTTTGCCTTTCTGTCTTAGAGTTATGTCCATCCAAATCTTCCTGGGTATCTGGCACTGAAATTGAACCGAGTGGGAGAGACAGATATACTGAGAACCAGAGGGAGAGGCAAAGATATTATAATTTAATTCTTCTCAGTAGAACTGCATGCATGCATGCAAAGCTCTTTTTTCTAAGAAAAGGAGTCCATCAGCTACAGGGCTAGCTAGCTTAAAACCTACCACAGTGGGTTGTTTTTCGTTATTTGTAAAATAACAGCTACTCAAAAAAAAAAGGCTACTCAAGATAATGATTGTTTAAGCTGGAAAAGTCCCTAATGCTTCTCCCTGTCCAGGTTCAGCTGGAGCAGTCCAGTCCAGGGTTCAGTCCTTGGTCACCATTTCTTAAGCTTAGATAGTCACAAAGCATTGATATGTCAAGGTTCTCTATAAGATCAGAGGCCCCTGGAAAGAATGGAAGCTTGAGCAAATCCAACTGATGATTATAGTTGATATTCCTTTCATTTGCAAAATTATTAGGAGAAAAGGTAAGAGCTAGGAAAAAAGAAGACAGGAAAGATAGGAAGGGGCCATGATGAAATGCAAATAGGATTTTGCATTTGATTCTGGAGGTGTTTGAATGGCTATGACCTTCCTCCTTCTTTAGCAGTCATTTTGACAGCTGAGTGAGTAAGTGGATGAGCCCAGGTGGGGAAAGACTTGAGGCAGGTGAGGTGTCTGTACATCCACATACTTTTGGTTTCTGTTGTTTCCTTCTCTTGGGCCATGTTTTCCACTATATTTTTCACATTCTCCCCCTTTTCTCTCTTTTGCTTTGACTTTCCTGAGTGCTAATATAATCAGTTGATTTAATTCATGGGCTCCTATTGCATCCCCAGTACAATTTCTCTACCTTTCTTTCTTTTCAACAGATGTTCATGGATAAGCTGCAATTATCTTCATTGTAGTTTTTTACACACTTCTGATTTATTAATCCATCTTTAATTTGCTCTGGTAGTTGGTGTGACGTATGCATCTCAATTTAATTTTCTCCATATGGTTATTCGTTTTTCCTGACAGCATCGATTAAATAATGAAATAATTGTTTTTTCTCAATATTCCATTTCATCATGTTTATCACATATTAATCTTTTACTTTGTTAACAATTTATCATGGACTTCCTTTTGAACAATTAAAAAACAACTAAGCAGATATACTTTCCAATGGTTTACACTTGATTACATCAATTTCAATTTATGAAAATAGCCTATAACAAATGACAACCACTTCCTCTGTGGCTCCTTTGACTTTTTTCCCCCTTGCATGGTTATTTATTGCTTTATATATTTTGGCTTTTGTATAGATGTGGTTAGAATCTTTGTCCTTTTGGATTTATAGTCTTGGTTTTTCATTGCTTCATTTTTCTCCTTTGTGATTTCTTTAATATTCCTCATCCTTTTCTATCTTAATTAGATTAATTAATATGACAGAAATTATTCAACTCTTCTCCAATCCTGCCCACACTTTATAATTCTTCTTGAAAAAAAGTGTTTCTTTTTTCAATAACAAATAAGGCTGACATAAATATATTCTGGCATATAGCTTTCCTCTTTTTTCCCTTCCTTTTCAAAAATTGTCTCAAAGCATTTTCTCCATAATGGAATTAATGGGTCAAAAAGTGTGGTTATTTTTGGAATTTCTGCAACATATTGCTAGTTTGCTCTTTGAAAAGATTCCACCTGAAATAAAAAAAAATTTCCTGCAAACCCTGTTAATATTAAGTCATAATTTTTTTAACCCTTACCTTCCATCTTAGGATCTATAATGCATATTGGTTCCAAGACAGAAGAGTGGTAAGGGCTAGGCAAAGGGGGTTAAGTGACTTGCCCAGGGTCTCACAGCTGGGAAGTGACTGAGGTCAGAGTTGAACCTAGGACCTCCCATCTCTAGGATCAAATATTTGTTTTGCTTGAAGTTATTCCTTCCCCAAGTATTACTTTCCCTTTGAGAAGATCTATTTCCAATATTGTAATATTTTAAATTCTAAATACATTTTAGGGGGCAGTTGGGTAGCTCAGTGGATTGGGAGTCAGGCCTAGAGATGGGAGGTCCTATGTTCAGATCTGGCTTCAGTTATTTCCTAGCTGTGTGACCCTGGGCAAGTCACCAAACCCTATTGCCTAGTCCTTACCACTTTTCTGCCTTGGAACTGATACTCATTATTGATTCTAAGATGGAAGGTAAGGTTTTTAAAAAATAAAAAAAAAACATTTTTAACTGAGACTTGGGTTTCTCCTTCAAACCTCTTTCCCTATTCCTTTGTTCCTACCAAATCCAAGACATATGTTCACATTCTCTACCCTAGAGCAACTTATGAATTGGGTTGATTGAAACTGAAGATTCTGAGCTCCATCTTGTTGGGTAAACAAACAAACAAAAAAAACTAACTTGGGCCAAGTGTGTCTTTAGGCAGTAGGACTATGTTCTTGAGTATGACACTGAGTATGGACAATGTCACTATTAACTGGCCATAATTTTATTTCTTCTTCTAGACCTTGAAATTCTAGAACTAGACATGCTTTTTTATCATCATGAACTAGACATGCTTTTTTATCATCATGAAGGAACTGGGGAGGGACTGTAAAAAATTAGTCCTTGACCTCAATAGGAATTTATGATTTAGAGATTTCTAAGAGAAAGAGTTGAATAATGAACTTCCAAAATTGTATTTAATGACCCAAGATGTTGAATGCTTTTGTCTTTGATCTTTGAGAGATCACTGACCAATTAATTGATTGCTTATTGCTAGCCTGATCAATAAATTGATTTTTTTACCTGAAACCTGTGGAAAGGAAAACTGTGAATCAAGCTTTTGCATTTCTGCCCACTGAGACGGAGCAGACATCATTTGGAATGTGAAGGAAGGGGAGTGACAGTTGGAGTGAGAGAAGAGGATTGTGGGAGAAACTGCTAACAGAAAGGGTCTTTGCTCTCTGAACTCAGTGGAATGTGGAGCAAAGACCAGGAGCTCTAGATCCCAACCTGTGGAAAAGCCTTGCTTCCAATTCCCCTACCCTGAAGAAGAAGAAGGTTCTTGTATGTTAAAGATCATCTATTAGATGAAGAAACCAATAATACAGCTCCTGAAAGGAGTTGATCCCTTAACTTCAGGGGGTCGCCCTGAAGATTCGTTCCATGCCTTGATCTTCCCAAGAAGGACACTTATCATTTGTTAGCTGGGATAGAGATAGTGACTAGCTAAGAAGATTTGCTGAAGCGGAACCATCTTGACTCAGCTGAAGAAGAAGCAAGGCTCTCCTATTCCCACCTGCCTATCCCCTTTCTTGATTTACTATAATTATTAAACTACCTGAAAATTAGAAGATTGTATTCAGATTCATATTGAAGGGAGAACAAAGAAAGAGAGGCTGGTGGCTAAGCTAGCCATTAGCCTAGGCTAAACAATGAAAGCCAACAGCCAGACAAGGGGAACTTCTGGGATTGCAATTATGAGTCAAGCCTTGAGGAGGAAACTCACTCAAAGACACTGGTCCTGCCATCCTTAACCTAACCTTACCCAGGGGTACCTCTCTTGTGGGTTGAGTGGGAGGAAATTACAAAGAGAGTCTCTGTAATGGAGAAGAAGAGAGGGTGAGGAAAAGAGGGAATAGGGGTTAGAGAGAGTGAAGAGATTGTTCTATTTGTTCTTCTCCTCCCTTACTTCTGGGGGGAGAGAAGCCAGGTCTTGCCCCCTTGAAGAAAGGAGTATGTCTCCACAGAGATATTTTCTGGGAGATGGAAGACAGGAGACTAGGATGGAATTGTCTCTGAGGTGGCAGGATGCTTCCCTAAGAGGAGCCCAGGGCTCCTGAGGTCCAATCTGTCCTTGAGAGTCAAGATGATCTCTTATGCCTCTGCTTCCCCCAGGGATGTTAATCGTCAGCCCCTTTCAGGGTCTTAGAAGTGATCATCTGCCAAAGAAAGATGTCGGTTCCTTTGGTCAGACAATCTTGAACTACTGGGATCTGAAAGTCAACCCTCTCTTGAGGAGCGTGACCCTCTCACATCTTCAATCCCCTTAACTATGTTGTTTAGAGACAGGCTCTGGCCCAAATCCTAAATGCCAAATAATTTATTGAGGTTCAAGCATGAAGGGGATGGCAAGGATGCCAGGCAGGAAATTAGGTAAAAAGGGAAGCCCTACAGATTGTCCCCTCTAGCAGGCCCCCCCCCCCCCAGTCTGGAGGTCACAGGCTTCTCAGCTCTGACTTCTCCCTTTTGCCAACTGATTTTTTGCCTCTACTCTCAACTAGCCAGATCTAGAAGGTATGAGTCCAGGGACATATAAGGGAGAGAGAGAAAGAGTGAGAAATCTTAGGAAGGGTCTGTGGATAGCTCTGTTCAAAGTCCAAATCCACAATTCCACTTGAGGGTTTTAGACTACTGTGACTGAAAGTCCTAGTGGAGGTGTTCAGGGTTTCAGAAGGGATAGTAGATCTCCAAAGAAAAAGTCTTCTTCTCAGTTTCAGGGAATCCACCCCTCTCCTCTGGCTCCCAGCTGGAAGTGAGTTGTCTGTTGGATTTTCAGGCTTCTCATTCTCTCTTAGAATTCTCAGCTTTTTCTTTTGCCCCACCTCCACTCTCTCTTCAGCTGGTCTCTCCAAGAGATGATCTCGTGTCCTTCTCAATGTAGAATCTCTCTTCTCTTCTCTTACATCTCTCAGCCCCAGTGGGTACCTCAGTCCCTTCTCCTCCTCCATCCCTTTTACCTCACCAGACTCCATATTCCCTCTGTTCCTCAACTTCTCCTATCCCCTGTTCCTTGAATCCCTTTCAATCTTTACAAACCCAGTCTCTTGGAATTTTGAATCATCATACCTCTTACCACTGTCTCTTCCACCATTATTTCCCTACTGAATTTGTGAACTTCAGTTGCATAAAATCTTCTGGCTGCTTCTTTTCTAGAGTGAGAAGAATCAAATCAAGAGGCATCTGATGACTATGAATTAGCTATGAATTGGTCTTGCCTTATTTCTGTAAAATGGAGAGTTGAACCCTAGACTTCAATCCCCAGAAGTCCTTGGTATTACCCAGAATTCCCTATAATCTCACCTGAGTCTCCACCTGGGCAAGATCACAGTTAGTATTTAACTGGCTCTCTGCCTCCCACCATTTGCAAGATGTAGTAAGTAAGCTTTGAATGGGCTAATCAGCCCTAGGCACGTGGTTTCTTATTTTGTATTTTCTTTATTCCTTGATTTCTAATAATCCTTAATAAACCTCATAAAATATAATATTTTTATTACTTAAGACTAATTAAAATTTTCCATTTCTAGAATGTACTCCCTTTGCCTGAGGCCTGAACTTAAAAGAGGACAATCAAATCTAAAGAATAAGAAAGCCACTTCCCATTCACATCCTAGACTCTGGCTATTGCCTTTTTGCCCAAATTTCTGTGGAATTATGTAACCAGGTGGTCTGCCCCCTCCCTCCACAAGACTGTTTAGCCACCTCTTTCTCCCTCTCTCATTGGAGAACTTCAGTGTCATGGTGCATGGTACCCAGACTGCAGTCCTTTGTCCCTGATTAAAGACCCTGTATTATAATGACTTTTGGAGGTCCTACCAAGATTCAGTCTCCTACCCTGCTGCCTGCTGATTGATCCTGGATGCTTAGAGCTAGCAGGGACCCTTGGTGTTTCAGCCCAGATTTGTTGGATGCAGGATCATTGGGGAATGATGTACAGGCAACAGAGAGGAGCCTTTTACCATGCAGAAACATGTGTGTTCCCCATGGATTCCCTGGAGAGTAGGGGACCTTGGGCAAAATTTCTACTTTGCAGCTGGTCTGAGCTCTGGACACAGAGTGTGACTCTTCTGCCCGCTCCAGAGAGCAGGCAGGTTTTTGTTTTGGAGGATATCACTGTGGACTGGCCAACCATAGTCATGTGCACAGTAATAATCTCCTATATCCTCAGGCTCCACAGAACTGATGACCAAGCTGTAGTCAGTGCCACTTCCCCTGCCAAGGAACCTGGCAGGGACCCCGGAGGCCAATTTTTCAGCATTGTAGATAATCAATCTTACAGGTTGTCCAAATTTCACTTGGTACCAACTGACTTCTTTGTTGACGTTGGCACTGGCCCTGCAAGTGATGGTGACTCTTTCTCCTGGAGACAGGGACAGGGAACCTGGAGTCTGTGTCATTGAGATGTCCCCTTTGGCAACTAAAGAGAGAAGCAGAAAATGACAACTATGTGGCATCAGGGACCACATGTGAGTTGAGTGCTGGCCATCATCTCCTTGCCCTGATGACATTCGCCCATCTGAGAAAGAATCTCTTACTTACTTGCCACCCAGGAAATCAGGATCCAGAGGAGATGGGCATGAGTTCTCATGTTGGCAGTGGGCTACAGACTGGTGCTGATCACTGAATGAGAGAGTGACACCTCAGGCATTTATAGGGGCTCAGAGGGCAGCAGAGGAAGAAACATGCAAAGAGGATCAGTTAAGGACCTATATCAACTTCTTCCTTGGGGAAAGGATGACTCCTTACTGGTTGCCATATTGGATGGAAAGCTTTCCCTGAAATCTGAGCCACTGACTCCTTCAGTGATGGACATGTAGAAGACACCCTCTGGGGTATTCTTGAACCTTTTAAAGATTGCCTCCTCAAGGGAAATGAGTAGAGTTTTCTTCTTGCTCTGAACTTGGTTGTTCCTCAGTGCCTCATCTCTTTTCCTACTTAGAAAAAATAAGCTTGAGAATCTTTTTTTTTTAAACAGACCTGTGAATTCATTGATTCAGGGAACTCTGGTGAAGAAACTCCTGTATTGACCAACTGTCACTCTACAACTCCTCTGATTTTTCCTTTTGATTAATGAACAGTATACGGTGAAAATTCAAATTTGGTCAGTGAAAGGATTGTGAGTGGTTTAAAGGGTTTTTCTGGAGTGAGTGCAAATCTAAATATAGAGTTCCATGTGAGCCTCAGTGGTCAGGGTTCGGCGAAATCCCTTCTTAAAGTGGCTGAACATAGAATTAATGGTTGTAGAGGTGGGTGGAACAGCTAGGTGGCTCAGTGGAAGGAGCACTGGGTTTGCAATAAGGAAAACTCATGTTCATGAGTTCCAATCTGGCCTCAGACACTTATTAGCCAGAGAAGAAAATGATAAACCAAAATATCTTTCCCAAGAAAACCCTTAAAGGCTTCATGAAGAGTCCAACACATCAGAAACTGGTGAGTGGAGCAGCAATTCTGATGACCTCCATAGGGATTACCAGTAGATTCTTAGAATTTCTCCATACTTTGTATCCTGCTCTGCTTTTATGTTCCTGTAGTTTGAAAGGTATTAGGAAGGAATGGATTAAAAAAAAATCCTTACCTTCTTCTTAGGATAGGTATTAAGTATTGGTTCCAAGGCAGAAGAATGGTAAAGGTTAGGCATTTGGGGTTAAGTAACTTGCCCAAAATCACATAGTTAGAAGTGTCTGAGACCACATTTGAACCCAGGACCTAGACAGCAATAATAATGATTCATTCATTCAGAGGTAGCTGGTCCAACCTCCCTAGAACTGTTCAGGTGGAAGATGGTGGAATGAGACTGTCTCCCACATAGAGCATGGAGGTCTGATGTGTAACTTAGAAGAGGGCAGGAATAGATACATCTCTACCACATCCTCAACAATGGGCACTACCATATTCTTCTCCAAGTGAGATATTAATTATTGCTGGAAGGGGAAGCAGATCAGGACTGGAGGCTAGCTGATCTCTTCTCCGAGAGAGGGGTATCAAGCTAGAATTATATCTATCTACTTCCTTAGAGATTATTATTTTAGGGGATGTCGTTTTTAGGTTCAAGCTAAGCTCAGGATCTTTATTTCTTAATGGGGAAAGAAGGACCTCAATTCTGTGTTTTAAGGCTTGACTTCCTTCCCACCAAATAACAGTTCCATAATGAACCCACACATAGCAAATAGCAAAGAAATGTATTTTTTCAAACTGATAGTAAAACAGAAATCAAAGGAAATAAACATCTGAGAATATATTAGACACTACAGAGTGTGAGATTAAAAATTAATATCAAAATACTCCATGTATTATTTTTATAATATTTAATAATAATAACTTGAAGCAAAGGAAAGAATAGCTTCAATAAAGACCAGCATCTCAGACCGCACACCTGGGAGAGAGCCCAGAGCCACCAGTGTGGAAAGAGCACCCAGGAAGGAGTTTCCAGCAAATTTATTTCCTAAATTTAAGGACACAAAGTGAGGGTGTACTGAAAGGGATGCTGGGTAATGTAGTTCAGGTGTATCACATTTTCTCTTTGCACAAGAGTGAACGAGATCACTCATTGGAAGTGAGGTATCTCAGTCCCAGATGTTACCAAAATGGAAAATTCCCTGAAGTGTTCTGGCATTGCAAGCTGAGGATAAGGACATGTTGGAGATTGTCAGTTCCTCTCATGTTGACTTCTTCCCTGTCTTTTTCTTCCCTCAGCAACCTGAAGTAGAGTTGGAATTATTCATTTTTCTCTCTTGAAGCTAGAAGCCAGAAGACTACCAAAAAGAGTGAAAAGACTGAAGAAAGTGGATTTCTCTTCTCTCCTGCTTCCTGCTAACTCTGACCGAATCCTTATGGAGATGCGAGACATTCATCTCCACCAAAGAGGAAAGTAAGTAGTCCCAAAATCAGTGGGCTTTGGGGCTCTGGTTGCAATGTAAAACTACTTCTCAGGTTTGTTGTGGCCATGGGGATTTTTATCCAAGCACATTCTAGACTAGATGGCCTCTGAGGTTCCCTGGAAGGAAATTGGAAACTCTTAGATTCTAGATTTTGTCAGTTACTACTAGTTGGGGTAGGAAATGGGTCCGTGTAGTCACTTACCATCTAGTGATCATAAGTAGGAAAAAGGTAGCAATTCTAGCAATTCTTGAGAATTTGTGCCACTATTGCATTCATTGTTTTTTTTTTTTTTTGCATTCATTGTTGAAAGAAATAAGATCAAGAGATCAGAGAAGCACAGTCAGGACCAAGCTAGGGAGCCATTTGGAGACTGATGGCATGAGAAATTTGAGCAGGTACCAACATCAGGTTCAGCAGATCTAAGCAAACCATTGATGTTCTATGATGATGCCAACTGAGAAGACTTGGGAGCAGTTTTATACCTAGGAAAGTAAGAGCTGTTAGAAACCCACTGCATTTTTAGAGAACTTACTGACAAGAGAGGCTTTTAAACTGAACTTCTCTGACAAGTTTTGTAATTCTGGAAAGGCACATTTTGATGATATTATTCATTTGCTCAAAAGATCCCCAAATGCTCGTAGATCCTATGTGTGATGAAAGACTGGCCAGTGAGGTCCTAGAGTGCTCTGTGACCCTAGATAAGTCATTTAATTCTATTTACCTCAGTTTCCTGATCTGTAACATGAGCTGGAGAAGGAAATGGCAAACCATGATACTATTTGTGCCAAGAAAACTCTGAATGGAGTCACAGAAAGTCAGACAGGACTGAAATGACTGAACATAGTCACCTCTGCACTTAACATATCATCTTGACCACAGGGACAAGGAGAGGAAGAGGGCTTGGACTTGTGATTTTAATGGTATACTCTTTGTCCAAAAAACTCCCTCTACCAACTCAGGTGAGCATCTTCTCTGCAATATATGCTCTTAGAAAATCACCTGGAGTAGTGGTTCTCAAATTGTAGTCTGAGCACTTCTGGGGTTTACAGAGTCAAAGCAATTCTCATAATAATGCTAAGATATTATTTGCTACTTCCCTTTTCCAATTACATGTCTGCATGAAGTCAGTTTTTCTTCATGCACAACACCATATCAAAATAGCTTGTATGAAGCACAGCTAGGATACTCCAGCAGTCTTACTAAGCCTGATGTTAAAGACAAAAATATGTGAAACAATGTTCATCTCACTATTTTTTTTTCCTTTTGGAAAATGTTGTTATTTTTCATTAAATGATGCTATTTTTGTTAACATAGTTCTTGTTTACATCTAAATTTCTATGGTTCTTCCTTGAATGATAAATTATCATTTGAGTTTACTTGGCTAGAATGTGATCACCGTCTTTGCATATTTAGAGTACTGAGAGATCACAAAGGATCCTTCCTCCCTTCCTCCCTTCCTCCCTTCCTCCCTTCCTCCCTTCCTCCCTTCCTCCCTTCCTCCCTTCCTCCCTTCCTCCCTTCCTCCCTTCCTCCCTTCCTCCCTCCCTTCCTCTCTTTCTCTCTCTCTTTCTCTCTCTCTTTCTTTCCTCCCTTCCTCCCTTCCTCCCTTCCTTCTCCTCCTCTTACTTTCTATCCTGGTATGATTATCATTTCTAAGACAGAAAAATGGTAAGGGCTAGGCAATTGGGGTAAGTGACTTGCTTAGGGTCACACAGCTAGGAAGTATCTGAGGTCAGATTTAAACCCAGATTCTCTTGACTCCAAAATTGTTCTCTATTTGCTGCGCTACTTAGCTGTTCTTGTTCTTTGTGGCTTCAGAGGACAGAACCAAGATCCACAGCTGCAAGTTGGTAGCATGCAATGAATTCTGGGGCTGGATTCATGGGGCCAGGACGAATCACTACTTGTGTCACTTTGACAAATCTCTTGACCATCCTGGGCCTCAGTTTCCTCATCTAAAAATTAAGGATTGATATGATCTTTGATGCCCTTCTAGTTCAAGATCTATGGTCCTATGAAGACAGCTGGGGGGAAATATCAGGGGAAGGGAGAAGGAAGGTGGAATTATTGCTCCCATGTTGCTATCATTGAAAAGTTGTCACTAAAACAAGGATATATCAATATCTTTGTGACAGATTTAGTTTGTGTATTAATAAATCTTGGATAATGGTTTTTTGGTCAATTCTTAGCTGGGATTTCCATATTTACCAGTTCACCTTTCTCTACAGGAAAAAAAAAAACTCCTCTTAGGACTAGTGCCCCAGAGGCCAGTGACACCGGCTCAATGGCTCCACTGGGCATCTGTGGAGAAGAGTTCTTATGGGCCAGGAGTCCAAGGCCACATGCAATTGTTTCTTTCAAACATTGTACTTCCCTCTTTTATTGACATATATTGCATGTACTGAATATCCTTATTTCCCCTCCTACTCTAAGTCATCTATTCTGGAGAATGAAGTTAACTGATTCCATGACTTTATGGCAAAAAAAGGGAGGAAAAAAAATGGAAGCAGAATCAGATTTTCTATTCTTGGGCTCAAAGATCACTGAAGATGGTGATTGCAAGACTCCAAGCTAGGGACGATTTCCTAAAGGACTATCTTGTGCTTTATATGTACAGGGACACTTGATTCCTGATCCATTGACAGATCTCTCAGTTGGATGAGACCTCAGATGTGGAATTTGAGAGAGACGGGTGGTATGTGGTACTGAGCTAATCCCTTAGCCTTTAAGTACTCGAAGCCCTCAGCTATAGAGAAGGTGCCATCTATGACTGGTAGAAAGTTTCCTCATCTAGGAATTCCCTACACTAAAGAAATCAACAAGTCTCCAATTCAGTTTCCCATCTAACTCGATTTGGGTGTTTATTCAGTATTTGGCCACTAGATGGTGCTCATATTCCTTTCTTTGAGAAGCTCTGTCCAGTGAAGCTTTCAGAACTGGAGAATGAATCTCCTTTCTGGTTTAAGTCTGTGGTCTGCGCTGTTTTTCTTGGCTTAGAACTATTTACTCTCCGAAAGGAAATGAAGAGAGAATGGAAGGCCGCTTTACTACTTGAGGATAGTAAAGTCCTATCAAGGAATAATGTTCTAAATTGACTAAATAAAATTAAAAAAGAAAAAAGAAAAGAAATGAAACATGTTCACTGCTTTGGAAGGGAATTAATTTGATCGGTCTATCTTATTTCATCTTGTTTACTATTAGTTGATCATTTGAGTTGATCAAAATTTAATTGAAAGTATTATAATAATAATTGTACTTATTAATAAATTCTAATGTATTAAAAAGTGGCATATAAAATAGTTCAGATTAAGATACACTTTGCTTATTAGATTTCATTCTTTTTAAGCAATTTTAAAGGCACGACACTGATTATATAACTAAATAAATCAGTTCTCATACAAATGCTGTGTATATGTGAAAACTGCAGAGAGCTAAGAATACCTGCTCTTTATCTGAATATTATTAAAATGGAAATCTGCTGCTATCACTGTATACAGTAGCTATATTTAAGGTTCATATATTTTACTTGTTTATATAAAATTGCCATTTTTATATAGGGTATTTTCAAGAAATAAAAATTGGGAAATAAAGATGCTAATGGTGGTTAAAAAAAAAGTCTTCTCATGCCCTTGAGGTGTCACCAATTCTGGTAGGTCCTACCCAGATGGAATAGGTTACAAGATGATGGGGTGTTGGCCATTGGATGAAGGCCACATTGGGAACATCTAGTGATTGTCTGGTTGAGGATCAGCTGTGCTCTTTGTAGCCAATAAGAGCAAGCTAAACTTCTCTGCTAAAATTCAGCTTTTAAGGGAAATCTCAGTTACTCACTTGCCACCTTTTCCCTTGAATCCCTTGAAAAGTGAAGCAGAGTAGGATTACTCTCCTTTCTTCCCCCAGTCAGAAGCAATGGTGGCCAACTTGTGAAAGAAGCCCATGGTCTGAGAGGGGAATTCAAAGCATGGGCTTTCTGAAACTCAACCTTCTGGTTGGAGGGAGGGGGAGATTCTGAATTCACTGGGCAGCATGATCATAGAATCTAGCCTCCTCGTAGAGAAAGGAGATTTTTAATATATTTATATATATACACATACCTCTCGAAGTCTAACTCCACTATGTAACACTTTCCCTGCTGATGCTTGGTATATCTGTGGACAAATTTTATAGTTACTTCTCTTACTATGCCATTTCAGTAAATGTCTTTGCTTTGAGCTAATTGTGTAAGCTGCCTGACTATTTAAAAGAAACAGAGATACAATTTTAAAGATGCAAGTCATCCATGGAATATCTTGAGCCTGAGATACGTGTCTTTGCATATCTATCTGTGAGTGCAAGTTGGGTGTTGTCTCTGGGTTCCTATATTGTAGGATCTGATTAAGGATCTTTATCTTGAATATTTTCATATTTCAAGGATCTAGAAGATAAAAATGAATTTCTTTCTTTCCCTTTCCCCTTCCCCTTCCCCTTCTCCTTCCCTTCCCCTTCTTCTTCTCCTTCTGCTCCTCCTCCTCCTCATTCTTCTTGTTCTTGTTCTTGCTCTCCTCCTCCTCCTCCTCCTCCTCCTCCTCCTCCTCCTCCTCTCCTCCTTCTCCTCCTTCTCCTCCTTCTCCTCCTCCTCTCCTCCTTCTCCTCCTCCTCCTCCTCTTCTTCTCTTTCTTCTCCTTCCTTCTTCCTTCTTCCTTCTTCTTTTGTTTTTAGATTGTAATGTACAAATCTAGTTTCTTCTCATTTTGGAGTCATTGTGGCAGAGGGAAATCAGGTTTGGATCATGTCTCTGACCTTTACTAGCTTTGTGATAATGGGTAAATGACAGAGAGGGAAAGGATCGAGACAGAGAGACAGAGATAGAGAGACTCAGAGAGAGAGAAAAACTTTTCCCCATGGCCAAGGGTACCTCCCCACTCAGAATCCTTCACTATTGAATTTGGTCATTGTTCAACTGGCTAATTATGGGGACAAGGTGGTATACCCAGAAAAAACTGTGATGTTAAAACAAAGCTACCAAGAAAACTTTTTAAAAATGGAAGTGCACATTTCCCTCTCTATTACATGGAATTTTTCAAAATAAGTGACATCTACTATAAATAAGGAGAATAGAAAAAAATCCATTACCTCAAACTAAGAGCATATACATATCATTAGCACTAAAAAGTGAAGAGTTCCCAATAGATTATCTACTTCAGAAATGAGAAGATGGCTACTAAAATGGCTGGTTATAAATAAAATAAATGAGTTGTTAAAAGACTACCTATACGTAAGTGGGATGCAAACAATAAAACCTCACACTACATAAGGAAGCATAAATAAGGACAGCCTATGCCCAGAGATCCAGAGATTTGGAACAAGATGCCTTGAAGATCACCCAGTCTAATATCTTCATTTCACAGGTGAAAAACTAAAGAGAGCAGAGGCAGAGTTACTTTTTTCAACTTGCCACAGCTAGAAAAGGGCAGAATTAGGATGCATACACGCCTTTTACACAGACTCAGAGGTGTGCCTGATTCTTTCAGCCAATCACAAGATGTTTTTGATGTGGTCTCATCTGTTTTTATACAATGTATGAAAGTTCTGGGATCCTTTCAATTGGTGGAAGGGTTTGTCCACACACTGTGATGAGGCTGGAGAAAATTCTTCCCATACCTAATTTACTCTCTGGGTTGAGGGTGTTCTCCTTTATCCTAGTAGTTTATGGTGAATATATCCAGAAATCCACCACAGAAAATATCAAATCACACACTACTTTGACCAAGATGGGATTTCCTTGCCTACTAATGTCAATATGACATTGACATAAATTTGAATTCCAAACTAATGACATAGCCCTGACTAGAATCATTTCAAAAGTCCCTTCCACTTCAAAATCTATGGTCCAATCCAATGTTAATTTTAAATCCTCCAAATCCATATTTCACAAAATTTTGACTATGAAGAATTTGAATGGAAAAATTCTAAATTGAAAAGATATAGAAAAAGTTACAAAACTCGTACTCTTCCCAAGTCATCCTGTCACTGAATAAAGCAAAATACAAAATGTTGGAATAAAAAACAAACCCCAGAGAAGTCAGAAACTAAATACCTAGAAAAGTTTAGAAAGTGCAATGACTTTTATGAAACTATGCTCTGATGTGAAAGAAAGATTGGATCTATGTGTATGCAGAAGGAATACTTCGCATAGACAAACTCACATTCTGATCCATAAATTTATCTTCCACCACCATCAATTTCAGGGCTGAAATTTATAGACCCTTGTTGGTTAAGCATAAGAAGATGAATTGGCTGAAACTACAGTATAAAGTTTTATGGTAATAATTCACACTTGTTTGACATTTTAAAGTCTTCAGAATACTTTACATAGATCATCTTACTTGATTCCCACAAGAACTTAAGTAGGTAGTGAAGTTATTATTATTCCCACTTTATAGATGGGAAAACTGAGCTCTAAGAGGTTAATAACGTGCCTATCATCAAGTACCTAAGGTAGGATTTGAACTTAGGCATGAAGTCCAAGCACAGGACTCTATAGACTACAACAACACTATCTCTCAAAGTCTATGAGCTTTAAGGGCCCCATTTAAGAAGATACACGATCCAAACTTCAAGAAGTTTAGACTTTTGTTAAGGAATTTCTCACTCATTCTCTCCTGTTTATAGCTTATTTGTACATAGGAACTTGCATGCTGTTTCCTCCAGTAGCTTGTGAGCTCCTTGAGGGCAGGGACTGTTTTTGATTCACTTTGCATACCCAGGACTTAGCACAGGGCCTAGCACATAGTAGGCATTTAATAAATGCTTTTTGACTGACTTAAGCTGCCAGACTTCCTATTGTCCTTCCTCCATAACAAAATAAAATACAAAAGCATATTCAAAAATCAAATATATGCCCTCAGAGATGGTTGGCACTCAGAAATTTGTTAAAGAAAAAACCAATTCTTTTCAAGCCATGTTAGAACTAATATAATAGCTGACATATATTTAAAAGGCAAACATATACATGCATTTACATGTATCCAAATGAATTATTTGATAGAAGCTAAACTTGAACTAACTTTCTCAAATGTTTGCTGTTCTCTCTGAACTTGGAAGTAAAATTTAGTCATCATTAAGAGGCCTTTCTCTTTCCTTCAAGGAGGTTCATTGTTCTGGAGAATATCTCCTTTCTTGGAGAATAGCACTTGGAACCTTCTTGAATGCTGATAATATTCAAAATGTGAAATATATATCTGAATATATTTATACACATATATACATACATACATGTAAATATACATGTAATGTAAAATGAACACATTAAATATAAAATAACATAAATACAATGTTTATATATAATATATTAATGTTAAATTATATTAAATACATTTACTTTCATATTATATATAATGTATATATTATATAGGTTTAGTTTCATATTAGATATTTATATTGAATATAATTTATATATGGATAAATTTTATATTATGTGTATGTGTATACACATCTATCTATCTATCTATCTATCTATCTATCTATCTATCTATCTATCTATCTATCTATCTGTCCATCTATCTGTCTGTCTGTCTATCTATCTGTCCATCTATCCACCCACATACCCATCTATCTATCTATCTATCTATCTATCTATCTATCTTTCTATCTATCTATCTATCATCTATCTATCTGTGTATCTATCCATCTGTCTATCCATCCACCCACCCACCCACCCACCTATCTATCTATCTATCTATCTATCTATCTATCTATCTATCTATCTATCTATCTGTCCATCTATCTCTCTGTCTGTCTGTCTATCTATCTGTCCATCTATCCACCCACATACCCATCTATCTATCTATCTATCTATCTATCTATCTATCTATCTATCTATCTATCATCTATCTATCTGTGTATCTATCCATCTGTGTATCTATCCATCTGTCTATCTATCCATCCACTCAACCACCCACCCACCCATCTATCTATCTATCTATCTATCTATCTATCTATCTATCTATCTATCTATCTAAATTCAATGAGTGGTCTCTGTAGCTGAACATGACCTTAGTGATCATTGCATCCTTGACATAAAGCCAAAAGGGACTCCAGAGGTTATCTGGTCCAACTACTTTATTTAATAGAGGAGCAAACTGATGCTCAGAGAAGTTAATAGATTGGTCCAAGGTCACACAGAGCCATGTTTAAATGAGGCCCCCTGACTTCAAATCCAACTCTGATCATTATTGCCTCCTTTTCTAACTCATTTGCCTGACATGTTTCAGTCCTATGCTCTTGAGCTCTGAGTTCCAGGTGCTCTCACCAGTGACACAAACTCCTCTCTTTACAATGACACATTGACCTCATATTGTTAACAGGCAATTTACCAAGGCAATGTTAAACTCTTGTCCTTTTCCTGATTTTCTCCAACTAGCCACAGTAGGATCCTGAGGTCTTGTCAACTAATTCTGCCCTTAATTTATCTTCATGGTCTTCCATTCTCTATACTGTTTCCTTAGTTGCTAAATTGGAAATTCCATTCCCAAGATACACCTCACCCTCATTTTTTCTCTTGGGTTTTTCATAGAGTTCATTAGAGAATGTTCCCTAGAAGCTCTTTCAGGGAGAAGACTCATAGGGTCATAGCATCATAGATGGAGACAACAAACAAATATATATGCACAAACAAGTTATATATAGGATAAATAGTAAATAATTAAGAGAGGAAAGGTACTAGAATTGGGGGGGGGAGGGTGTTGGAAAAGGCTTCCTGTAGATGATGGGATTTTAGTTGGGATTTAGGGAGCCAGGGAAGCCAGGAGGCAGAGATGAGGAGGGAGCATTCTAAGACATGGGGACAGACAATTGCTAAAAGCAAAGCTTGGAACCAAGTCTTATTCATGAAACAGCAAAGAGGCTGGTGTCAGAGGATTAAAGAGTCCCAAAGCTCTGTTCTGGGTCTTATTTTCTTCTCTTTGTATACTCTCTTACTTGGTAACTTCATGAACATCTGTATTTTTAATTATTATTTCTATGGAGACAACTCAAAGACCCATTTTCCAATCCACCTCACTCTTTTTTTTTTAAACCCTTACCTTCTGTCTTGGAGTTAATACTGTATATTGGCTCCAAGGCAGAAGAGTGGTAAGGGCTAGGCAATGGGGTCAAGTGACTTGCCCAGGGTCACACAGCTGGGAAGTGTCTGAGGCCAGATTTGAACCTAGGACCTCCCGTCTCTAGACCTGACTCAATCCACTGAGCCACCCAGCTGCCCCCTCCACCTCACTCTTGAGCTCTTATCCCACACCAGTAACTGCCTCACATGTTTTGATGAACTGGATTCCAATAGAATTTTCAAGCTCAACACATCTAATGGAGAGCTCTTCTCTTTCCCCCCAAAGTCACCTCTCCAAATTTTCCCATTTCTGTCAAAGACTTCATGATCCTTCCAGTTACCCAACTTTTCAACCTTGGCATTATCTCTGACCCTTCACTTTCATTCACTTCACATATCTAGCCAGATGCCAAGTCTCATAATTTCTGCCCCTGCAACCTCTCTCACGTTCATTCTCTTCTACCCACACATCATCTTCCACTTGGACTATTAAAATAATGGTCTCCTTATTGGCTTTCCTATTTCAAGTCTCTCCTCTCCATTTCATATGCCATAAACTGCCAAAATGATCTTCCTTAACTTATTGATCTGACCATGGCACCCTCCTCAATGACATCTAAAGGCTTCCTCCTACTGATTTGAGGATCAAATATCAACCTTTCTAGCTTTTCACAACCTGACCCCAAATCATCCTCCCCGCTTATTATGAGTTACTCCCCTTCACACTTACTGTGGTCCAGCTAGTTGACTTTAAAAAAACAACCACCTATCTCTCCTACATAGCACTCCAATTACTTCTTTAATGTGTCTTCACTGGCCATCTTTGATGCTGAGAATGTACTCCATCTTCGAATCTGCCTTCTAGAATCTCTGATCTCCTTCAGGACTCATCTTAAGTGTTATCTTCTATGTGGGGCTTTTCTTGATTCCCCCTCCCCCCATCCTAGTGTCTGGTGCCCTTCCCACCCTGAGTAACTCTATATCTCTTTTTGTGCCTACTTTGTATGTGCCAATCTATGTATAAATTGACTCCCTTAGTAGAAGATCAGATCTTTTAGGTTTCATTTCCCCATAGCTAACCAACAGTGCCTTATTTTTTCTTTTTTTAAACTTTTACCTTCAGTCTTAGAATCAATACTAAATATTGATTCCAAAGCAGAAGAGTGGTAAGGACTGGGCAACTAGGGTTAAGTGACTTGCCCAGGGTCACATAGTTGGAAGTAGCTAAGGTCACATTTGAATCCAGGACCTCTCATCTCCAGGCCTGGCTCTCAATCCACTGAGTCACCTAGCTGTCTCCACAGTGCCTTAAAATCAACAGGCACTTAATAAATTCTTGCTAGTTGATGGTTTGGCAGCATTCCATGTGGATATCTCTCACTGATATCTAATGACCTTGATCATGATTCTATTTAAAAGGCCATTCATTCATGCTTGTATTTAATAATAGCCAACATTTATATAGCACCTACTATGTACCAAGCACTGTGATAAGTACTTCACAAATATTATCTCATTTGATCTTTGCGTAACTCTGAGAGGTAGATGCTGTTATTAACCTCATTTTATATAGAAGGAAGCTAAGGCTTTAAGGGACGTGTCTAGGATCACACAGCTACGGAAAATTTGAGGTCAAATTTAAATTTATGTCTTCCTGACTCCAGGTTCAGTTCTCTGTATCCAGTGTGCTACCTAGTTGCCTCTTGTTTCTGCAGTTGAAATGCTTGCAAAGTCTATGGGCTTAAATATCCCTAAATACAAACTAGAGTTAACATTAGGAAAATATACAAAATATCTTTGATTTCATCAATATTGGGTACACCCTCCATTAATGCAGATGGCTACACTACCCATCTGTGACTTAGTAGATCATTCCTAAGGCACACTTAGAGGCTAAGTAACTTGCTAAGGGTAAAAACTACTAATTCCTAAATACTAAAAATGGACAAAGTGGAGTTTATTCTTGGATGAAGGCCAGTTGCCACCAACCACACACATCCTCTCTCTGGAGGTTTTAACCCCTTAGCCATAAAATCTGTTTGATAATTTGCATGGACTTTAGACATTCTGATTGTCATTCCACCCTCTGGAATTTATGTGCTTTTGATTTCTAATGTTTTCTTGGCTTCTGACTCATCTCGACCCAGACACTGGCATCTCACCTCAGTCTAATAACCCTAACCAACTCTCTTTCTCCCTCCCTCCTTCTCTCTCTCTCTCTCTCTCTCTCTCTCTCTCTCTCTCTCTCTCTCTCTCTCTCTCTCTCTCTCTCTCTCTCTCTCTCTTCTCTCTCTCCCCCTCCTTCCCTCCTGCCTCCCTCTCTTTCTCTCTCTCTCCCCCTCCTTCCCTCCTGCCTCCCTCTCTTTCTCTCTCTCTTCCCCTCCTTCCCTCCTTCCTCTCTCTCTTTCTCTCTCTTCCCCTTCTACCCTCCTTCCTCCCCCTCTCTCTTTTTCTTTCTCTCTCTTCCCCTCCTTCCTTCCTTCCTCCCTCTCTCTCCCTCTTTCTCTCTTCCCCTCCTTCCTCTCTCTCTTTCTCTCTCTCTGTCCTTCTCTCTCCCCCTCCTTCCCTCCTTCCTCCCTCTTTTTTTCTATCTCTTTATCTCTCTCCTCTCCTTTTCTATCCCCTTTCCTCCTCTCCTCCCTCTTTCTCTCCTCCTCTCCCTCCCTTCCCTTTCCTTTCTCCTTCCCTCTCCACTCCATCCCCATAACAGCTTTTACAATGTTACTCTGAATCCTTTAAAAAAGAATTTACGGTCATGTTGCTTTTCCCAGATTATACAGTATAGCTTTTATTTCTTCTATATATTTAATTTCCCCTCAAAGCTTTGCCACTAATTTGTTTGGCTCAATCTTATTATTGGAAGTTTCTTTCTAGCTGTTCTGTGAACTCTCTCAAGGGTAATGATTTTGCTGGCCAGCTCAATTTGGAGAAGGATTAGAAAGCTTTTACTCATTCTTTAAAAAAAATGTTTTTTAGTCTCTTCAGATATGTATATAAACTGCAGGCCATTTCTCCGCGACCAATTTTCAAATGTCCTTGTATGGTTTTTAAAATTCCATTCTTAGATGATTACTTGAAGTTTTCTGGTCTAAGGTTTGCCTTTTCTTCTCATTGGGAGAGGCTGTTCTCAGTGGCTCCCATTCAGCTCTTAATGATTTTCAGTTTGCTAGTTATTGCTTCTAATGCTCTTTTTATATCTTTCTCTTCATGTATTATTTGAGCACTTAATTCCTTGTGGCTTTTAACTACAAAAGGGTCAGGCGCAAATCTTACTGTTTTTGTATCTCTCAGAGCTGTTCCAGCAATTAATTTCTTTCTTTCTCCTTCCTGTGTGCTGAAACCTGGCCACAGGACCTGACTGTCATTCTGGAACACTTCAGGCAGGAAATAGTGTGTGGGAAGTAGTCAAGGTTCCTCCACATTTCAGATCTCTTCCCACGAATCCCAACACTAACTCTAAACACTAGATTTCCGAGCATCACAGAATCTTGGGATTAGAAGGGACTTTGGTTCAACCCAGCCCTGGAAGGAAACTCCAAAATAGCTCAGCCATAAGTCACAATCTAGCCTCTGCTTGGATGCCTCCAATGCAGATTAAGCCCTTACCCCCCAAGACCGCCCTTTCTGCCCAAGAACAGCTCTAAATATTAGAAAGGTTTCCCTGACTTCTTTCTGCTTCCTTGTAATTCTCATACATTTCTCCAGGTTCTTCCCTTTGGTGTCACATAGAACAATCTAATTTTTCTTACACCTGACACAGACCTTCAGATACTTGAAGACAACTATTATATTTAGCACCTCTCCATCCAATAACAACAATTTCAACAAACTAACGTCAACAACACTATCGCCACAACAACTTGTCTAGGTAGAATATCCCTAGACCTTCACTGATCCTTGTAGAGCCTTGAATCAAGAACCCTTCACTATCCTGGCCACCATTTTCTAGAATTTTTGGTTTATTTATTATACACATAGACACTGCTCCTTATTTTTGAAGAAGGGGAGAACACTTATAGCTAGGCAAAACAAGGAAGATTCCAAAAAGTTTAGGGCTAGGGGGTCATCCTGGACACCCCCTTTCTGATCGCCCCATAGATAATCTCTTGCCAGGGTCTATCAATTTTGCCTTTTTAATATCTCCCTTGAATGTGCCCCTCTTAGTGCCTCAGACATTGCTATTCTCTGTCACATAGACCCTCATCACCTCATGGCTGGAAAATTATAATAACAGACTGCTTGGCAAGGTGGTCTGCCTTCCTCAAGTCTCTCCCACTCCAATCTACCCTTCAATCAGCCTCCAAAATAATTTCCCTGAAACAGAGAGGTCTGATCCCATCATCCTCTCTGCTCACTAAACTCCAGTGGCTCCCTATTGTCTCTGGGATCAAGTACAAAATGCTTTTTGGGGCATCCAAAGCCCTTCCTCTTACCTTTCTAGTCTTCTTTCACCTGGCTCTCCAACATGCATGTTGTAAGTATATTATCACATGTAAGCATGTTGTCATAGAAGTAGCCTCTAGGCAATGCCCTGTAGAGTGTCATGTCTACTGCATGTCATTTTTAAAAAAACTCTTACCTTCTGTCATAGTATCAGTCTTTTTTTTTTTAAACCCTTACCTTCCGTCTTGGAATCAATACTAGGTATTGGTTCCAAGGCAGAAGAGTAGTAAGGGCTAGGCAATGGGGTTCAAGTGACTTGCCCAGGGTCACATAGATGGGAAGTATCTGAGGTCAGATTCGAACCTAGGACCTCCTGTCTCTAGACCTGGCTTTCAATCCACTGAACTACCCAGCTCCCCCCCCCCCCCCCCAATAGTATCAGTTCTAAGACAGAAGAGTCAAGGGTTGGCAATTGGGGTTAAGTGACTTGCCCAGGGTCACACAGCTAAGAAGTATCTGAGGTCAGATTTGAACCCAGATCGTCCCAACTCTACGAGGCAGCCCCCTGCATGTAAAGTTAATGTGCATTTGTTTTCAGTGGTTCCACAGGTTGGTTACTTCATATGCCAAGAAAATCGCTCTTGTTTTAAAGTGCTGATAGTTGTGTTTATACTCAGTTGTTACAGTTTTGAACTTCCTCTAGTTTATCTTTGTAAGGGACAGCAGAGATTTTCAGACCAGGGGAAGAATGTGATCTGGTCCCCGGAGCCCAGTGGTATAAGACCATCTCCTTTTGGTAGATGTCACTGTCTCATACCTGCATGAGGGATGGGAGCTGACCAGGAGGGAGGAGAACGCTTTGGTCTTTTTGGTGTCTTCAGTGTCTCCTAGTTTATCTTCCAGTTTCTGGTTTCAAGGGAGAAGATAGATGATGCCAACTCTACTTCAGGTTGCTGAAGGGAGAAGAAGCCTACAGAAGAGGAGCTTGGACTCTCTCTCATCTTCCTATTCCCACCTTCCTGCACTAGAGATTCTGGGACATTTTCTCTTTTGGATGAGTTTTGAGACCTTCTTTTTCTTGATTTGGCTGAGTTATTTCCTCCCAAAGGGAGATTTCCTTCAGTCTGTATTATCTAGTCTATATTCTCCCTTTCTGATTTCAGTTTTGCTATCAACTTGGATAAATAACTTTCCTTGTTAAAAACAAAACAAAAGAGAAGCACTGAGGCTTGAAGGAAGAAAAGTATTTCAACAGGTGGTGATAAGAGGAAGTGCATGCCTGGCCTGGGGGTGGCCTGAAAGATAGCATAGAGATGGGAGGCAACTTGTTGAGCTCAGGGAACAGTTAGGATCCAGTGTGGCTGGAACATAGAGCTCATGAAGGGGAGTAATGTGAAGGATAGGTTTAAGCCAGATTGTGAAAGACCTTAAAAAATCAAGAGTAGAATTCATTCCAGCAGGTATGACGTGGGCACACTATAAAGATATACAGGCTTTTATTTTGTAGAATTAAACATAGGCTAATGCTGAGCTAGTGATGGCTCTGTTTCCTTGGTTCTCCCAGATCTTGAGCAGTCATATCCATGTGAACCAAGTGACATCTGGATATCACTGATATAGCTGAGATTTACAATGTATGACGGCTAAAGGTTGGCTACTTCTGGAGACTCTGTGCATGGAATTCTGGATACTGTCCTCTGTGAATGGCTTCACAGAAATAGCAACACTGAATCACAACATTTTGGAATTGGAAGGAACTTCATTGACCCTCTTGTCCATCCATACCTGAAAAAGAATCTTAAGTATAAACATACCTCATAAATGCTATTCTAGTCTGTGCTTGGAAACTCCCAATGAATGGGAACTCACTACCACCTGAGATGGTGCCTTACACTTTTGTATAACCTCTGTGTGGATGTTTTTCATTGCTGCAAGCCAAAATTTGCTTCTTTGCAACTTCTACGTTTGCTCCCACCTCGTTCTTTTGAGGATGTAAAATTTAAAATTAAATCTCAAATAATAAGATATTATATTTTAGATTTATTAAATGATCATTAGAAGTCAAGGAATAAAGGGGATACAAAATAAAGACCACGTGCCCATGGCTGATTAGCCATTTCAAAATCCCCACATTTGGCTTACCATTGCCACCATGTTCGATGTATCATGCCAAAAAAAAAAAAGTGATCAGGACTGCCCACTGAATATTTATTCCCTGCCTACAGGAAGTACATAATGACAGGAAGTCAGTGGGCTACCAGGAAATGTAGTTCTTTTTTTTTTAGGATAACAGATTTTCAATTATACAAGGAGAAACAAAACAAATTCAATACTTCTTTCATTTGATAGCTATTCAGTCACTTGAAGATGGCTAAATTGTCCTGCCTGTGTCTTTACTTTTCCAGGCTAAACAACATTAGAGCCTTCACCTAACTCTAATATAGCATGAACTTAGGACCATTTACCATGTTAGATGTCCTCATCTGTACCTTTCCAGACATGGATTACCCCAAACTTATGTTCCCAATATGACTGTTTTTTTTTTTCTGTGAAAAAAAAAGACATCTTTGGCCAAATATTCCTTTGAAAGTGGAGAGAAAAACAGAAAAAAAAGGGAAAAATCAGTCCAGAAGAATTAAATGAAGAAAAACACAAACAACAGTTTTAACCATGAACATGAATGGATGAAACTCCCCAATAAAATAGAATGTCAGGCTGAGTAAGAAAATAATATTAAATAGTTTGCTGTATATACCCTCCCTTACATTAAAAACTGAATAGCACATACATTGTGGAAATAAAAATATGAAACTGTATCTACCATACGCTGATTCCACATCAGTAGGAATTGAAATCATGATTTCAGTTATGGCAACAAGAAAAATGGATAATGCTGAGAGAGAAATGGGGAAATTGCCTTTTACTCAAAAGACTACAGGAAATGAAACCATATTATCATTAGATACATATACATCAAATGGAATAGTGCTTAAGTGCCTAAGGAAAAAAACAAATTGTTAAAAGACACAGAAGTGTCAATAATTGTAGGAAACTTTGATATTCTTCTTTCAGAGATAAACAAATTTCTGAAAGACAAAAATGGAGCAGACTAAATTGTTACAAAATTTAAATATGAATGATTTAATATTACTTTAGAATGCAAATGATTACTTTAGAAGACAAGTATCAGATAATATGTATTATTCAGTTTCATATAGCATCTGTATTACCCAATTTGATCATGTACAAGGGCATAAAGAAGTCATAAAAATTAAAAGGAGGAAGTATTAAATGTATTCTTCACATAAGATAATGTAATAAAAATGGTTAATAAAGAAACATAGATAAAAGATAGTCTTACATTGACACTAAGTAACAACAGCCTAAATAATGAGTGAGTCAAAGAAAATTATAGAAACAAAAAGTTACTATGTTAAAGAGAATAACAGCAATTAGATAGCATGCTGAAATTTATGGGGTGCAATCAGAGCTGACCTTAGGAAAATTCTTTATGTGAAAGCTTATCAATGAAGGGGGAGAGAGGAAGAAAGAATTTATGAAGTAAGCAGCTAATTAAGAAACTAGAAAATAAAGTAATAATAACAAAATACAAATAAGAATTTTTGAAAATTAGAGACTAAATTGAAAATAAAAATATCATAGAATTGATAAAACAAAGCACTGTTTAAAAAACACAACAAAATAAATGAACCATTAGTTATTTTATTTTAAAAAAATCTATCAAAATTACAAAACAATAATTGAACAAAGCCAATTCTCAGCAGAGAGAAAATAACATTAACTATAGGAAACTACTATATACAAATACAATGGACTTGAAGTCAGTAGACTCAAATTCAAATCCTGATTCAGACACTTGCCTCTGTGAACTTGGGCAAATCATTTAATCTTTTTTGGCTTTAATTTTTTAATCTGTAAAATAAAGATAATATTAGCACTTACCTCCCAGGGTTGTTGTGAAGATTAAAATGCTATATAAATGCTAGCTATTGTTCTTATTATTGCTGTTAACATCACTTATTATCATTAAATACAATAATAATTCCTCTTAATACTGATGCCTTCCTTTCCTTAATTATTTCCTATACATATTGTATATAATTTGTTCTTTTTTTTTCTTTTGATTACCTTTCGGTCCCCAGACAGGAGTCACAGCGAAAGCTATAAATAATTTACATTTGGGGTAAGGAAGCAGGGTACATAATGGGCTCAAAGAAGAAAAGAAAGAAAGACAGACTAATTTCTCATTAGATATCAGGATTCCCAGAATTAGACCCAGTCTGCCCATATATGTAGGTCCAGAGCAGTGGAGGTGCTTAGGGAGAGGGGATGGGCACAATGCCCCAGCCCCTTTGGTCTAGCAGTGATTTTTATGATTACATATTTAAATGAAATTAAGAACTAGCATTATTTTCTATGGAGAAACAATGGATGCTTTCACAGTAGGCACAGGGGTAAAGCAAAGATATTCCCTCTCTTCGCTATTATTTGACATAGTACTAAATGACAAGAGAAAAAATCAAAAGGAATAAATACGGGTAGATATTATGATTACTCCTTTTTGTAAATGACTCAGTATTTTACTTAGAGAATCCAAGACTCTAGAGAATCAGTAAAGAAACATAAAGATAAGTAATGGCTTCAGCAAAGTAGACATATATAACATCTTTTAAATCAACAGTTTTAATATATATAATATTTATATATATATTATATATGTAATATATATTATACACAATAATTTAACATAATATTATATATGTAATATAATAATAATATAATAGCAATAAGCAGGAGGAAATGATAGAGAAATCCTATTCTAAATAACTAAAAAACCTTAAAAATCTAAGATCCAACCTGACAAGTCATTCTTAAGTCTTGTATTTATTATTATTATTTTTAAAAACCCTTAGGAGAGGGGGGAGGGGAAGGGAGCATAAAAATGGAGGGGCTAGAAAGGGAAGCATATCAAGAGAGGGGACTAGGGTAAAGTAAATCACTGGTTCAAAAGGTTATAGCTAAAGAAGAAAGGTCAGAACTAGGGGAAGATAACAAAATGTCAGGGAATCCACAAGTGACAATCATAACTTTGAATGTGAATGGGATGAACTCACCCATAAAATGTAGACAAATAGCAGATTGGATTAGAACCCAAAAGCCTACCATATGTTGTCTTCAAGAAACACATATGAGGCGGATTGGTACTCACAAGGTTAGAATTAAAGGATGGAGTAAGACCTTTTGGGCCTCAACTGATAGAAAGAAGGCAAGAGTTGCAATCATGATATCTGACAAAGCCAAAGCAAAATAGAGCTGATCAAAAGGGATAGGGAAGGTAAATATATACTGTTAAAAGGGAGTATAGATAATGAGGAAATGTCACTAATCAACATGTATGCACCAAATGGTATAGCATCCAAATTTCTAATGGAGAAACTAGGAGAATTGAAGGAGGAAATAGACAGTAAAACCATATTAGTGGGACACTTGAACCAACCACTATTAAATTTAGATAAATCAAACCAAAAAATAAATAAGAAAGAGGTAAAAGAGGTGAATGAAATCTTAGAAAAATTAGAGTTAATAGACATATGGAGAAAAATAAATAGGGACAAAAAGGAATACACCTTCTTTTCAGCACCACATGGCATATTCACAAAAATAGATCATATACTAGGTCACAGAAACATGGCATTCAAATGCAGAAAAGTAGAAATAATAAATGCAACCTTTTCAGATCATAAGGCAATAAAATATTGATAAGTAAGGGTACATAGAGAGCCAAATCAAAAATCAATGGGAAATTAAATAATATGATACTCCAAAATCGGTTAGAGAAGAAATCATAGAAACAATTAATAATTTCATTGAGGAAAATGACAATGGTGAGACATCCTTTCAAACCTTATGGGATGCAGCCAAAGCAATACTTAGAGGAAAATTCATATCCTTGAGTGCATATATTAACAAATTAGGGAGGGCAGAGATCAATAAATTGGAAATGCAAATAAAAAAACTTGAGAGCAAACAAATTAAAAACCCCCAGAAGAAAACCAAACTAGAGATCCTAAAAATTAATGGAGAAATTAATAAAATCAAAAGTGATAGAACTATTGAACTAATAAACAAGACTAGAAGCTGGTACTTTGGAAAAAATAGACAAAATAGACAAAGTACTGGTCAATCTAATTAAAAAAAAGAAAGGCAAATTAACAGCATCAAGGATGAAAAGGGGGACCTCACCTCCAATGAAGAGGAAATTAAGGCAATCATTAAAAACTACTTTGCCCAACTATATGGCAATAAATATACCAACCTAGGTGATATGGATGAATATTCACAAAAATATAAATTGCCTAGACTAACAGAAGAAGAAACAGATTTCTTAAATAATCCCATATCAGAAAAAGAAATTCAACAGGCCATCAAAGAATGTCCTAAGAAAAACTCCTCAGGGCCTGATGGATTCACCAGTGAATTCTATCAAACATTCAAAGAACAGCTAACCCCAATACTATACAAACTATTTGACATAATAAGCAAAGAGGGAATTCTACCAAACTCCTTTTATGACACAAACATGGCACTGATTCCAAAGCCAGGCATGCCAAAAACAGAGAAAGAAAATTATAGACCAATCTCCCTAATGAATATAGATGCAAAAATCTTAAATAGGATACTAGCAAAAAGACTCCAGCAAATGATCAGAAGAGTCATTCACCACGATCAAGTAGGATTTATACCAGGGATGCAGGGCTGGTTCAATATTAGGAAAACCATCCACATAATTGACCACATCAATAAGCAAACCAACAAAAATCACATGATTATTTCAATAGACGCAGAAAAAGCCTTTGATAAAATACAACACCCATTCCTATTAAAAACACTAGAAAGCACAGGAATAGAAGGGTCGTTCCTAAAAAATAATAAACAGTATATATCTAAAACCATCAACTAATATCATCTGCAATGGGGATAAACTAGATGCATTCCCAATAAGATCAGGAGTGAAACAAGGATGCCCATTATCACCTCTATTATTTGACATTGTACTAGAAACACTAGCAGTAGCAATTAGAGAAGAAAAAGAAATTGAAGGCATTAAAATAGGCAAGGAGGAGACCAAGTTATCACTCTTTGTGGATGACATGATGGTCTACTTAAAGAATCCTAGAGATTCAACCAAAAAGCTAATTGAAATAATCAACAACTTTAGCAAAGTTGCAGGATACAAAATAAACCCGCATAAGTCATCAGCATTTCTATATATTTCCAACACAGCTCAGCAGCAAGAACTAGAAAGAGAAATCCCATTCAAAATCACCTTAGACAAAATAAAATACTTAGGAATCTATCTCCTGAGACAAACACAGGAACTATATGAACACAACTAGAAAACACTCTCCACACAGTTAAAACTAGACTTGAACAATTGGAAAAACAATAACTGCTCATGGGTAGGTCGAGCCAATATAATAAAAATGACCATCCTACCCAAACTCATTTATCTATTTAGTGCCATACCCATTGAACTTCCAAAAAATTTCTTTACTGATCAAGAAAAAAACATAACAAAGTTTATTTGGAAGAACAAAGGATCAAGGATATGCAGGGAAATAATGAAAAAAAAATACAAAGGAAGGGGGCCTTGCAGTCCCAGATCTCAGACTGTATTATAAAGCAGCGGTCATCAAAACGATTTGGTACTGGCTAAGAGACAGAAAGGAGGATCAGTGGAATAGACTCAGGGTAAGTGACCTCAGCAAGACAGTATATGACAAACCCAAAGATCCCAGCTTTGGGGCCAAAAATCCACTATTTCATAAAAATTGCTGGAAAAATGGGAGGACAGTGTGGGAAAGATTAGGTTTAGATCAACACCTCACACCCTACACCAAGATAAATTCAAAATGGGTGAATGACTTGAACATAAAGAAGAAAACTATAAGAAAATTAGGTGAATACAGAATAGTATACATGTCAGAATGGGAAGGGAAAGATTTTAAAACCAAGCAAGACTTAGAAAGAGTCAAAAAATGCAAAATAAATAATTTGGAATACATCAAATTAAAAAGTTTTTGCACAAACAAAACCAGTGTAACTAAAATCAGAAGGGAAGCAACAAATTGGGAAACAATCTTCATAAAAACCTCTGACAAAGGTTTAATTACTCAAATTTATAAAGAGCTAAATCAATTGTACAAAAAATCAAGCCATTCTCCAATTGATAAATGGGCAAGGGACACGGATAGGCAATTTTCAGTCAAAGAAATCAAAACTATTAATAAGTACATTAAAAAGTGCTCTACATTTCTTATAATCAGAGAAATGCAAATCAAAACAACTCTGAGGTATCACCTCACACCTAGCAGATTGGCTAACATGATAGCAGAGGAAAGTAATGAATGCTGGAGGGGATGTGGCAAAGTAGGGACATTAATTCATTGCTGGTGGAGTTGTGAATTGATCCAAGCATTCTGGAAGACAATTTGGAACTATGCCCAAAGGGTGATAAAAGACTGTCTGTCCTTTGATCCAGCCATAGCACTGCTGGGTTTGTACCCCAAAGAGATAATAAGGAAAAAGACTTGTACAAGAATATTCATAGCTGCGCTCTTTGTGGTAGCCAAAAATTGGAAAATGAGGGGATGCCCTTCCATTGGGGAATGGCTGAACAAATTGTGGTATGTGTTGGTGATGGAATACTATTGTGCTAAAAGGAATAATAAAGTGGAGGAATTCCATGTGAACTGGAACAACCTCCAGGAAGTGATGCAGAGTGAGAGGAGCAGAACCAGGAGAACATTGTACACAGAGACTGATACATTGTGGTACAATTGAAGGTAATGGACTTCTCTACTAGTGGCAATGCAATATCCCTGAACAATCTGCAGGGATCGAGGAGAAAAACACTATTCACAAGCAGAGGGCAAACTGTGGGAGTAAAAACACCGAGGAAAAGCAACTGCTTGACTACAAGGGCTGAGGGGACATGTCTGAGGAGAGACTAAATGAACACTCTAATGCAAATACCAATAACATGGAAATGGGTTAGAATCAAGAACACTTTTGATACCCAGTGGAATCATTTGTTGGCTATGGGAGAGGTGGTGGGAAGGGGGGGGGGAAGGAAAAGAAAGTGATCTTTGTTTCCAATGAATAATGACCAAATAAAATAATGTTAAAAAAAACACAACCCAAAACCCTTAGCTTCCATCTTAGAATCAATACTGTACATTGCTTGTCCAGGGTCACACAGCTGGGAAGTATCTGAGGTCAGATATGAACCCAGGACCTCCTGTCTCTGAGCTTGGTTCTCAATTTACTGAGCTACCTAGCTGCTCCCACTTCAGTCTTTTATTGATGCAATTAGAAAATTCTGTTTATAGAAATGGAAAACTTGGGGCAGCTGGGTGGCTCAGTGGATGGAGAGTCAGGCCCAGAGATGGGAGGTCCTGGGTTCAAATCTGGCCACAGACACTTCCCAGCTGTGTGACCCTGGGCAAGTCACTTGACCCCCATTGCCTAGCCCTTACCACTCTTCTGCCTTGGAACCAATACCTAGTATTGATTCTAAGATGGAAGGTAAGGTTAAAAAAAAAGAAACGGAAAACTTATTAGAGGCCTATTCGTGCGTGGCTTGTGGTTGGACCACACCAACAATGGTACTCTAGCACATTCTCTGAGTCAACTCAGAGGCTCCCCAAAGGGGATTAAGCACTTGGGGTTGATTATTTAGGATTTCTAGTCCAGTAGGCAATACCTGACCTAAGGAGGGTCTCCCAAAGAGATTAATAATTTAGATCAGCTTAAAAGTTTTTTAAAAAGAAATGAATTATTATAGTGCATTCTGGGCAAACTGCCAGGCATCACACATTTTAGGTGTGAGGAATCTACTGTCCTCATGTTAAAGGAAACACTCATACTGGGTTGCAGTAATACAACAGATATCAGTCCATAAACTTTAACTATTCAGAAGTCATCTAAGATGAACCGGGCAGTCTTTTAAGTAAGCACACCAGGAAAGCTGACTGCAATATGATAGCCCAAAGCAAAAGAGCAAAAAGCCAGAGCGTGGTGCCAACCAAAGCCCCTGGCAGAAAATAGCTTCAGTGGGATCCTGTAAATGCGAAGTGCCTGCTATTTACCCAGAAACTCTAGAAGTCCTTGTCTTAACCCTAACTTGAATGAGTGAGCAGGATCACAGAGCTAGAGGTGCCCTGGACAAGATCAACGTGGAGGCCAAGGCTAAGACCAAGGGTCAGGGGCTCTGCTTTAACCTCCTCCCATCAATTGCTTCTTGGAGGTTCAGCTCTGACACTTCGCCCTTTGTGCTTGTTAGAACATCTTGGGGCCAAACCAGATCCTGCTTCTATACAAATCCCTCAGCGCATTGCCAAGGTTCTTCAGCCAACTGAAAACTTTTTGTCATTGAGTCATTTCAGTCCATGTCCAACTCTCTGTGACTCCATTTGGGGATTTCTTTTTCTTTTTTTTTAAACCCTCACCTTCTGTCTTGGAATCAGTGTGTATTAGTTCCAAGGCAGAAGAGTGGTAAGGGCTAGGCAATGGGGGTCAAGTGACTTGCCCAGGGCCACACAGCTGGGAAGTGTCTGAGGCCAGATTTGAACCCGGGACCTCCCATCTCTAGGCCAGGCTCTCAATCCACTGAGCTATCCAGCTGCTCCCCATTTGGGGATTTCTTGGCAAAGATAATGGAGTGGTTTGCCATTTTGTGGCTGAGAAAACCAAGGCAATCCACATTACGTGATTTGTCTAGGGTTACAGAGTTAGGAAGATTCTGAGGCCAGATTTGAGCTTAGGAAGATGAGCCTTCTTGACTCCAGGTCCAGCATTCAGTCCATTGTGCCATCTGGATGCCCTCCCTCTAGTTGATTAAAAAAAATTATCTTTATTTTAAAAACCCTTGCCTTCCACTTTAGAATCTTTACTACATATGGGTTCCAAGGCAGAAGAGTGGTAAAGGCTAGGCAACAGGAGTTAAGTGACTTACCCAGGGTTACAGTTAGCAAGATTCTGAAGGCAGATTCAAACTCAGGACCTCATGATTCTAGGCTTGGCTTTCAATTCATGGAGCCACCCAGCTGCCCCTATTAAAATGGGTCTGAAATATGTGATTTATGGAGCTGGGCACTCACCTGGTTAAGATAATAGGCATAGCAGTTTTTATCCCTTACTTTAAATGGTGTGTGTATGTGTGTGTAATTTAATTGATTTATTCAATCAACCCCACCCTCACATTACTCACTAAATTAATTTACAGAGGTCCTAATTAGTATTGAATGACTACTCTGAAGTGGGCACGTTATTTGAATTCAAATTACACACTTCCATTGGACTGGAACCATTAACCATATTTTATAGAATTATATCAAACAATGCAAATTTGAATACATAGGAATACTTTGGGACAGTAGTATCAGATTCACACAGAAATGAGTTTTTGCTGCATACTGATGTAGAAAGTCACAAATCAACATTATCTATGCTATATTGGTTTTTAAATTTTATTTTGTTAAACATTTTGGGCAGTGAGTTTGGCACCTCTGACATCAGGGGATTGATCTGCAGTCATTAAAACTTAGTTGTGGTGCCATACCAGTGAAATTTCCAAGGGGTTACTTTATCAAATTACATGAAAGAATAACAAAATTCACTTGAAGGAATTAAAAGGTCTAGAATATCTAAGGAACTAATGAAAAATGGAGAGGGTGCTTAACACTTCCAGATCTCAAACTATATTATAGATCATAACTATGGGCACTAGTTAATTTTTTTCTTTGAAAACTTTTTTTTTAATTTGGAAAATTTTATTTGTTTAATTAATTTAGAATATTTTCCCATGGTTACAAGATTCATGTTCTTTCCTCCCCCTTCCCAATTCCATTGGGTGTTGTTGATCAAGACCTATTTCCATATTATTGATATTTGCACTAGAGTGATCTTTTAGAGTCTACATCCCCAATCATATCCCCATTGACCCTTGTGATAGAGCAGTTGTTTTTCTTCTGTGTTTCTTCTCCCACAGTTCTTCCTCTAGATCAGGACAGTGCTCTTTCTCATAAGTCCTTCACAATTGTCGTGGATCATTGCATTGCTGGTAGGTACTAGTTAAAAATTGAATGAGTAGGTCAGTAGAACAGAAAATTCAGGATCAACAGAACATTCTAGTATTTTGTAAACCAAAGAATACCAACTATTAGGCAAAGGATTCCCTATTTGACTAGGAATTCTGGGAAAACTGGATAGCAATTTAGCAGAAAAGACATTATGGCTAGCATTTTGTCACAGCTTAGAATAACTTTCAAATATATAAGCAGCCATATGTAAAAAGTAATATAGTGGGGCAGCTGGGTAGCTCAGTGGATTGAGAGCCAGGCCTAGAGATGGGAGGTCCTAGGTTCAAATCTGGCCTCAGACACTTCCCAGCTGTGTGACCCTGGGCAAGTCACTTGACCTCCATTGCCTAGCCCTTACCACTCTTCTGCCTTGGAACCAATACACAGTATTGACTCCAGGACGGAAGGAAAGGGTTTAAAAAAAAAAAGTAATATAGTAAAAGAGGACTAGTTAGTAAATCTAGTTTTTTTCAGCCTGGGTGGAGTGTATAAGCATGCTCAACTAATTCATTTCCCAAATGTGGATGAGATTGGGAACCTATTTCCAACAGTGTGATGGTGTCTAATGTAAGTACTTTAGAGAGATTTTAGAGTGTGCGTAGAAACCGGTTATAGTTTGCTAACTGTGTGTTAGATAGCCGCCTCTTTGGGTAAATTTGCAAAGCTAAAACAAGGACTCCTCCAATAAGCCTTAGTGGACCTCATCTACTCCTGACTGGCCCTTTATCTTTGTATGGCTTAATCTCTTTAGTCAACTTTTTCCTCCTAGATGGCATCTGGTGAAGGAATGGAAGGTTACAATCATGTAACTGTTGAAAGGATAGGAGAGGGAGTCATCTGGGATTATAGGGGTCAAGTCTACTAAAAATCTATGTCCTGATGGGTAAGATGAGGATTTTTCAGGCATTAATGTTACAGTAGGATCAGTGTTTTGTAGAAAATGAAATCTGAGTCCACTTCCCCAGAGATCAAGTTGATGTAAAGTGGTAGTGTTAGAAAAAGTTCACATTTCTGTTTTTGCTATTTTTCAGGAGTAAATATCCTTCTGTAAAATCAAACAGATGCTAATTGGTTAAATAGAACTGGGGCACTAGTTACTGATGGTTAACAGTGCAGAACGTGAAGACAACTGAAAATGGAGCCTAAAGTGGATAGTGTTAAAGCCACTCTAACCACTCAGGGACTACTCATAGAACTTAGAGAAGAAGATGTAATAGTCTAAGTCAAGTATGGAGCAGTTAGGTAGTGTAATGGATAGAGTGCTGGACCTGGAGTTGGAAAGACTCAGTTTCCTGAGTTTAAATCTGGTCTCGGACACTTACTAGCTATGTGATCCTGGGTAAGTCCCTTGACCTTGTTTGCCTCAGTTGCCTCATCTGTAAAATGAGCTGGAGAAGGAAATGGCAAACCACTTCAGCATCATTGTCAAGAAAATTCCAAATGGAGTCACAACGAGTCAGACATTATTCAAATGACTGACCAATGACAAAGTGCTAGTATGAGAATCATGGGGAGAGTTCTTTTTTTTTCTTTGTGAAGAACAGGAACATCATGGAATGGGTTCTCTGTGAAGGGTCAAGGCCTTGGAAAACCTCATGGTTCTTTATGACTTTTGGTGGAAGGTATGGGTGATGATCTCCTTTCACCTTGGCTTGTTGAAGGGGAATTTAGATTCCTAAATCTAAATCCTAATTTCTAAATCCAAAATCTAAATCCTAAATTCCTACATCCAGAGTGGCAGAGACAGACACTGTGAGGCAAACAGCAGAGTAACACAACCAATTCCAGTTGAACCCCCCACAATGTAGCAAGGATGCTTTGAGTCTCTGTTTTTTTGGACCCAATTTAGCTTGTTTTCAAATATGGTGCCCAGAGCAGTACTTTAGATTTGATTTACCAGTACAGAGATTAGTAGAACTATCCCTGCCTTTGACAGATCTGGACTAATATAGTTAAAATTGCATTAGCATTAAGCAGTTACATCACACTTAATTTATGTTGAGCTTGATTATAAGTAAATATTTGCCAAATTAGGCCTCCTAAACTGTATTTTTACTAAATTTGATGCTCTTTCCCTGCTACTTATGTATAATTTGGACCTCAGTTTGGACTGCAACCAAGTGTATTTCATCCAAAACATTAGATTTCAGCAAAGCAGTATATCGGCGTGGCTTTGAATGGCCATAAGCATGGGGCCAGGACTTGCATGGAATGAGCAGATGTTGAGGAGGAGGAGAGATATAGACAGGGACCCTCCAGAGGAACAGGCAGGCTGGAGTCCAGTCATGGATTAGTTTTGTTGTTCAGTTTTTTAAGTTGTATTTGACACTTCATGACCCCCTTTAGACTTTTTTCATCAAAGAGACTGGAGTGGTTGGACATTTCCTTCTCCAGTTCATTTTACAAATGAGGAAACTGAGGCAAAGAAGGCTAAGGGACTTTTCCAGGATCACCCAGCTAGTAAGTGTTTTAGGCTAGATTTGAGCTCAAGAAGATGAGTCTTCCTGACTCTAGACCTAACATTCTATCTCTATTGCACCACCCCACTTAATAAAAATGAGTGGGACAGACCTAAAACTGTCCAACTAGCAATCTCTTGTCATTCAGAAGTCAGCATATGTCTTACTCAGGGGGTGTCCTATTCCTTAATTAAAAGGCTGGACCCTTCGATCAGTTACTAGATGAGCACTTCATATGTGTCAGCCACTGTCCTAGGTACTGGGGATAGAACTACAAGAGTGAACCAATCCCTACTCTCACGTTCCGGGAAGCTCCTACTCCCCTTGGCTTATGGCCATTTCTCTATCCAAGTATCTCTGGTATTTGTCTTTCAAGGTGATACTGCATTTTCTGGGTGAATTCAGGATTCAGTTAGGGATCAGATGGTAGCTGAGCACTCAGATGAACCCCCATGTCCTCATTACACGGATCTTTCACGTTCACTAAAGTTTTCCTTGTCCAAACCTTTAATTCTTCACTGTATGGCTTGGGGTCCAGTTTCTTTCCCATGCTGGTGACAGTCCTCTATACTCAACTCTTATGGGCTACGCAATTTTATCAGTGGAGTTCCTGCTCCCACCACTGAGGATCACAGGACCCCTTCACGACGTGGGTCTAGAGGCTTTAAAAGCCTCTGTGGCTGATAAATTCACCCCGCTGTGGCCAGTGGCGATGAGCTTTTTCATGTTTTACCACGTCAGTCCTTCGACAAGCACAGACTGTTGTACAACTTTTCAACTGTTGCCAACCCTTCAGTGTTGATGTCCAAATGTAGCGAACTGGTCATTAAACAGCAGCTATCAAGTCTGTCACTGGACCAGACTTAAAGGCTTCCCAGCTTGGTGTGAATTGCTGTAACTTGAACTCCATAGGAATAGATTTTGAGAATCCACAGTCATCTCCATACTCTGATGAAGTATCCCCAGCAGGAAATTATTGGAGGACCCTCTGTATGCACTCCATTTGTCAACATCTCTTTCAGAGCATGATTCTCGGAGCTGACCAGTGGGAGTTTAGAAATATGGCAAATGTCAGATGCAGGATTCGAACTCGGGTTTCTCTCTCTATTCAGCATGATGTTCTGCTTCTCTAAATGAACTTAGAAAAAAAAAACCCTTACCTTCCAACTTGGAATCAATACTGTGTATTGGTTCCAAGGCAGTAGAGTGGTAAGGGCTAGGTAATGTGGGTTAAGTGACTTGCCCAGGGTCACACAGCTAGGAAGTGTCTGAGGCCAGATTTGACCCAGGACCTCTCATCTCTAGGCTGGCTATCTATCCACTGAGTCACCCAGCTGCCCTCCTAAATGGACTTTCTTCAAGACTGTGCCTTTCTCTTTTTTGTCAGTTTCTCTATTTGTAATAAATTAGATGGATGGTATTTTTCTGTGAAATGCTTTGTCTTTTGAGTCAGTCAGGGCAGAATCAGCACGACATAGTGGAAAGTGTGTTGGATTCAGAGAGGATGAAGTTGGAGTCTTTTGGTTCTGCTCTTTGCTGCCTGGTGTCCAGAACATTCCCAGAGGACTAACACCTTTGGCGTGGGGGCTTGGGGAGCCCTTTTTAGGGCCCTCATCCACTCTCAGAGCCCACCTGTGACCCAAATCTCATGTGTGGCTCCAGGCCATGAGCATGAGCAGAGCCCACATTCCACTAAACCATCTTGGCAGATGGACATCATACCTGCCGGTGAGTTAGTGGAGGACTTCTGACGGCTGCACCAATTTGTTTCAATGGCCATGAAGGCGACCGAAGCAGGCTCTGCAGAGCACGTAGAGCTTGATGAGACACTGAAGACTCCAAGGTCACCCGTTCTGGCATGGGCTATTGTCAGTTGATTTGTCTCGACTTCTGTCTTGCCCCTGGCCTTGGATAACTCTGGAAGAGTCTGAGAGCTTCAGGTAACTTTGCCTCACTTAAATCCAACTCGGGCAAAAGTCAAAGCATCACTCTTCAAAACAGGGGGCAGCTGGGGAGCCCAGAGACGGGAGGTCCTGGGTTTGAATCTGGATTAGACACTTCCCAGCTGTGTGACCCTGGGCAAGTCACTTGACGCCCATTGCCCAGCCCTTACCACTCTTCTGCCTTGGAGCCAATACACAGTATTGATTATAAGACAGAAGGTGAGGGTTAAAAAACAACAACTCTTCAAAACAAAAGAAAAGACAAAGAACAAGAACAACCCATTGTAACAGGTTTGGCTATGAATAATAGACTGCCTCTCTGGGCCTCCGGTGCTCCATCTGAAAACAGAAGGATGCTACACCTGTAAGAATGCTGTCAGACAGACAGAGCCGCCCCAAACTGTACCTGTACGGGAGTTGTAGTTCTCCAGTTTATCCACTAGATGGCAGCACATGCCCATCTGTGCATGGACCACTGTCTGCATTGTCTGTCCCATTCCCAGGGTGGTGGAGAGGAAGGGATGACTTTGCTTCTCATCTTCCCACGCTAGAGCTAAAGAGCCTGGTTGTGGTGAAGCTCAGTAGTTAAAACACTGGCAAGGAAGCAAGGGTGTTGCTATCTGTTTCTGGTCCATTGGTCACTTCCTCCCTCTGTACCCTGCCTCAGTTTCCCCCTCTGTACAACGGGGAAGAAGTCTACTCTCTCAGATCTGCTTGAAAAGTGATCTGAAAATAGGCTATTTCCAGATAAAAATGGCAAATGTTCCAGGGTGTGGGGAAAAACAGTAAAATGGACCCAGAGGACTTTGAAAGGTCAGTTTGGCACTTGAATCTATTGGCTCTGGTGAGAGTGAATAAATTAAACACCAAGGATGGCTTGTTAGCGATACTGCTATCTAGTCTTCAAATCCACTTATTAATGCCCCCTCTCTGCAGAGAATTTACAAATATTATCTTATAGAGCTTCTATCCTGTTCTCCTTCCTCCATTTGACAGGAGGCACTATAAGAAACTACTAGAAGATTCTGGGGGCAGTTAGGTGGCTCAGTGGATCGAGAGATGGGAGGGTGATGTGATCTCATCCACTTCCTAGCTGTGTGACCTTGGACAAGTCACTTAACCCCCATTGCCTAGCCCTTACTGCTCTTCTGCTTGGAACCAGTACACAGTCTTGATTCCAAGAGGGAAGGAAAGGGTTAAAAAGAGATTTTGGGGAGATGTCTTACCCCTGTCTTTCCCTCTCCTATTTGGGAGCACAAGTCGTCTCTCCTTTTAGGAATGCCCTCCCCTCTATATCTTTTTGTTCAGTTATTTTAGTCATAGCCAACTCTTCATGACCCCATTTGAGATTTTCTTGGCAAAGATACTGAAGTGGTTTGCCATTTCCTTCTCCAGCTCATTTGACAGATGGAGAAACTGAGGCAAACAATATTACATGACTTGCCCAGGATCACACAGCTTCAGAAATATCTGTGGTTAGATTTGAACTCAGGTCTTCCTGATTTTAGACTTGACATCTCAGCTGCATGGAATTCCTAGCTTCCTTCTAATCCCAGCTCAAGGGCTACCTCCTAGAGAGCACCTTTCCTACCTCCCATGGACGTTTCTTTGTGTTCTGCATACACATCTAGTCCTTCCCACTGTGGCTGAAAGGCACGATCCGGAAAATCCAAGTCAAAGCTTTTGGCTTTCATGTTGTTTCTGCACACTTTAGCTTCTGACTTCTTTTAACTTTGAAAAAGAAATTGTGTATATTAATGGTATTAAAATTCTATTGGATAATAACCTGATATTATAAAATACTATACACATATCATGCATTAAAGTGCGGCTTCCTCAAAACTCCCCCAAATTCCCCTTCGATTTCTTATGGCAACCCACGCCAGACAAAAGCCATGATGGGGGGACGTCGCCACAGGGAGGGGATACCTGTCTTTTGTACTGCTTTGTTTTCAAGTCTTCATTTCTGTAGAATGGAAGTCTTCTGGAGGCAGAGCCTTTTGGGGGTTCTTTCTCTGTGTCGTCAGAGCCTGGCAGAGTGCTGGGTACTAAGGAGGATCAATACTTGTCAAATCAGATCATTTATTGAAAGCCAGAAATCCTGGCTGTCCAGCCTCTCTCCAAAGGGGCAGAAGGAAGTCTCTCTAAGCCGGAGCTTCCTATTGGCATTGCTGCTAGACTCCTTGGTGGGCTGTGATGTCTCCCTCGCAGTGGGCACTCAATAAATGGACGCTGGATGGAATTGAATTTCCACGCCATCTCCCACTGGTCAAAGTCCTTAGAAGAAACGTGTTCGATACATGCAGGATATGATTATTGCTGCTATAATTATTAGAGCAATGACTCTGACTGTCATCAGAAGGAAAATTATCCAAATGCAGCAATCTAATGAGAGGGAGGGGACTCGCCAGCAGCAAGCAAAGTCAAAGGCCAGCATATTAGCCTTGGATTTTCTTCTCCAGCCTTGGTACTACTGACTCTCTTTTGCCTGGAAGGGAAGGAAGAGAACAAACATTTATTACGTGCTCTGTGTCAGGCATTGTGCTAGGAACTTTGCAGATAGTATCTCATTTGCTCCTCAGGACAACCCTGGGAAAGAAGTGTTAGTAATCATTCCATTTTATAGATTAGGAAACTGATGGATTTAGAGTTAAGTGACTTAACCAGGGTCACACAGCTAGTTATCTGAGGCTAGAATTGAATTCAGGTCTTTCTGACTTGAGGTCTAGCGCTCTGTCCATGGCAGGACACAGTTACCCTGAATACTCTTGCTCTCTATCTCTGCCTCTTGAAATCTCTCATTTCCTTCAATACTGAGGTCTCATGTTGCTTTCTATGTGTAACTTTTGGCCCAGTGCCAATTGTATGGAACTCTCTTCTCATTGGTGGAGATGGTTACCAAATGCCCTGAGCCATCATGAAAGGTGAAGATTTAGAGAGGAGAGGAGAGAGATGTGGTCTCTCAGGTGTTCTTCTGGCTTCCAGCATCAAGAGAGATGTCTGATCTGCCCTGCTCTTCAGGCCACTGAAGGGAGAGAAAGACTCTAGGAAGAATCCAATATGGTTCTAAGGAAGAGAGAGAGAAAGTGAGACAGAGAAAGCCAGAGCCAGAGAGAGAGAGAGAGAGAGAGAGAGAGAGAGAGAGAGAGAGAGAGAGAGGGAGGGAGAGAGAGGGAGAGAGAGGGAGAGAGAGGGAGAAAGAGGGAAAGAGAAAGAGAGAGAGAAAGAGGGAAAAAGAGAGAGAGAGAGGGAAAGAGAGAGAGAGAGAGATTGAGAGAGAGAGAGAGATTGAGAGAGAGAGAGAGAGAGAGAGAGAGAGAGAGAGAGAGAGAGAGAGAGAGAATTTGGCCAAGGGGACAATTTCCTAAATCTCTAGTGTAGTAAGCTAAGGAAAAGGACCTTATAGAAACTGCCAGCATATCACATGTCAGCTTCTTTTAGCAATCTCTCTCTCTCTCTCTCTCTCTCTCTCTCTCTCTCTCTCTCTCTCTCTCTCTCTCTCTCTCCCTCTCTCTCATCCTTTCTCCATTTCTGTCTCTTTGACTCTTTCCTCTTTATCTCTTCTATTCCTATCTCCACCTCTGTCTCTGCCTCTCTCTTTTTCACCCTTCTTGATGCTTGAAGCCAAAAGAGCCCAGGAGATTATATTTTTCTTGCTAACTCTGCACCCCTCATGCTGGCATGAAGCATTTAATGAATGATCTTGACCAGTGAGAAGAGAGATTCATAAAATTGATCCTTAGAATTGGGTGTTTTCTAGGCTTTTCTTGGCCTAACTCTTCTTCTCCCTCCAACCATAGCACTCTCCATTCCTAACTACTTTGTATTTATTCTGTATATATCATGAATATTCTTGCACATGTACATGCTTTTTCCCTTCAAGAATGTAAGTTCCTTGAGGACAAGGTCTGCTTTTGCTTGTTCCTTGTATCTAGAGCACCTGATACAATCTTTGTCCCATAGTAAATGGTTAACAGATGTTTGCTCACTGTAGGACCAAGCATGGCATGAGTTTTTAAGAAGTATGCCCTCAATTAACTGGACTCCTTCCTTCCTCCAAAGTACTCTCATATCTATCTTTGGATTCATACTCACCAAGTCTCTGTGAAAAGGAACTAGAAAAGTCCATCTCCATGGGTATATTCAAGCAGAATGTAAGCATCTAGAGGATAGGGATTATTGTCTTTTTGTTCTTTGTGTCCCCAAACTCCAGAACAATACCATGTTCTCTGTAGGGCAAGCATAGGGACTATATTTGACATTTTACTGGTATAGATAGGAATGCTATGATATGAGATAGTTTCCTTGATGGGGAAACTCCTCCCAATATTGGTTTGCATTTGCTCTAAAACTTATCATTTTAGATCAGTGATGGTGAACCTTTTAGAGACCGAGTGACCAAACTACACCCTCACACCACATGTGAGCTGCCGCCTTACCCCAAATAGGGAAGTGAGGAAGTGCTTCCATTGGGTTGGTGGGCAGAAGGGAGGGTGAAGTAAAAAAATGTGATCAGGCTCTCATGGAGAGGGGGAAAGAAGCAGCTCCCTCCAAGCACACGTGCCATAGGTTTGTCAATACGGTTTTAGATAGTTGCCAAGAGTACCTAGAGGGAGCATTGCGCAATGAACTTGCCCAGGATTATGTAGCCAGTTGAGTCAGGGACCAGTCTTGAACCCAGGTCTTCTTGGCATCAAGGACAATTGTCAATAAATTCTGCTATGTGGAATCTTGTAGCGTGCATTCAGTAGATGTTTGATAAATTAAACTGAATTCAACTATTATATAATAGGCACTGTAGGGGTACAAAGATCCAAATGCAATAGTCCTTGCTCTCAAGGAACTTATGTTCTACTGAGGGGAAGGGAATAGAACATGTAGAAAAAATAAAATATAAGGAAACTTTAGGAGAGAGAGAGAGAGAACTCAATAACTTGAGGAAATCAGGGAAGGCTACATGGAAGGATAATCACTTGAGCTGATGCTTGAAGGAAGATATATGATGAAGGGGTTCATTACATGTGTAGTGAGTATGGTCTGACTCATTCTACCAGATCCAGGCCAGCTACGTTGTCCCCATAGGGTTCTAGCATACAACTCAGAGTTGGGATGCCTTTTATTTAATATTTTTTACTCTAGCCCTAACCAGTTGCATTCAGCCTCCTGTTAATCACTAATGAACGAGTAATAAGCTAGTTTCACTTAATCAAGTAATACTGATTACCTGTTAGGTGAGTATATTTACTTTGAAGATCTAACAGAAGTATGTATAAGTATTTTCCCAACATAGAGGAGAGATTCTCTATCTGATGCCCCTCTAGTCCCTCAGGAGAGAAGATTCAGACTTAGCACAGGTTCCACATAGCACTGATCCCATCAAGTTCTCATCAAAATTTGACATTGCTGCCAAACGAATCCTTGTCTCAGCAACTGCTTTTGCTACTGAAAGGGGTTCCTCTTTCCCTGGCACACTGATTCTGACCTGGCTACATAGTCTGCCATAGGATTGGCTTCTAGATCCTCAGATGCCCATACAACTTCCTCTCAAGGACGTAGTCTTCAATTCACCCACCTGCAACAGAAGAACACAAGTTGGGGTCAAATATGAAGGGCGATTTTATGGGGCTCTGTGCCTGCTTTGTACATGAGACCCTCTTCCCCCAAAGACCCCCTCTCTCTTTATAGTACCATCGCTCCCAGATGCCATCAGAGAAGGAGACAAACAATGATCAGTTATCCATCACGAAAGAGACAAATGATGGGGCTAAGATGAAGGTGCCCCAAGTTCTAGTTCTGCAACCAAAACCAAATGAAGAGTTTGTTGTTTGCCATGTGGTTAACCTCATGGAATCAGTAACTGAATGTTTGTGATTGTTCCAAAGTCTCTCATCATAAGGGAACTCCTGGAAGCATGTTCTCCAGTATCTTCCTCATGGGGATTGCTACGAGAGCCATTCTGTGCATGCACCAGTCCTTTGTTACCCAGTAGGGGATGGCTTCATTGTAATTCCCATAAAAATGGTGGATGGAATGATGGATTTGGGAAACAGATACCAGGCCAGTGGGTAAACTTGATGATGGAGAATAGCATGTACAACAACTGGAAAGGCAGGTGTGAAGCACTTTGTGAGGGGCCCCAAATGCCAAGCTAAGGTTTAATCCTATTAATCAGAAGGCTCCAAAACAGATTTATAACCTGACCCCAAGGGGTGCATAATCAACCAGTTGGACAGTGAGAACATCAACCAAATCAGAGGCTTGCCATAGCCAATTGTGGAGCATGTCTCTAATCCAATTACATTTACCCTTCTCCCTAACATTCCACTTCTTCCCTCCATGGGGCAAGCTCCCAAATCCCCCCCTTCCTACAGGTGGGTGGGTAGTTAAAGTTTACTAGCTCTAGGGTACCACAACAATCAGTGCTTTTGTAAAGATCTCTCCCAATCCTCTGCCTCCTTCCCCCTCTGTCCCCTTATCACTTCATGGCTGTAGCAAGTGTCCCTAGCAGGGTAAGTTCAGAGCTGGAGGTAGTGACCTATAAGAAAATGCTCCTTCCTTTACATTTTGTGTGGGATAGAATGAATTACTTAGTATGGCAAAGTCCATGATCACCATTAAGGCTTTTATTGCATTACCTTTTCTCTTTAACCTACCCATCTTTCAAAAAACTTTCCTCTCCTGTTCTGGGCACTTCTGCCCTTCTAGTCTCCCAGATTTGCAGTGTTGGTGTCATGCCCAACTGTCTTAAATCCAATGAGAGACCTTGGTGCCACGTTCAACTCTCCTGGATGTCCAACCAGTTGCTAAATCTTTTTTATTTCTAACTCCACAGCTTCTGTCCCATTCCCCACCTCCAGAATCAACTTGCCCTTTTTGGAACCTTATCACCTCTTACCTGGACTATCACAGTAGCTTTTCCCTCATCCCAAGTCTCCCTAGCCCTCATCTCCTGCCAAAATGATCTTCCTCTAAAGGGCAGATTGGACCACGCCACTCCCTAACTCCAGAAACTATTGGCTTCCAATGATTCTGGGATTAATTATTATTCCACCTTTCCCATTCTTTAAACATTTCTGTTTTTGTGTAAGTTTTATAGTGTATCTAGTTATCAGTATAGAGCAGTACATGAGTAGGGATAGGGGCTGGGCTTGTGATTTCACCGGTATAGGGAAACTCCCTCTACCAATGCAGGATGGCATCCTTTTTGCAATCTGTAGTGTTAGAGAATTGATGAAAGTATTTATTGAGAAGCCAAGTGCTTAGCTCAAGATGATGCAACAAGCCAGCATGGGTCAGAGGCAGACTTTGATTGGAGGTTTTCTTGACTTGAAGGCTGGCTTGCTATCATTATTGCATGCTGCCACTCTAATTTGTTACTCAGTTGCTCCAACATGTCCGATTCTTTGTGACCCTGTCTGTGGTTTTCTTGGTAAAGCTACTGAAGTACTTTGACATTTCCTTCTCCAGATCATTTTATAGGTGAGAGAACCAAAGCAAACAGGATTAACTTGCTCAGGGTTACACAGCTAGTAAGTGTCCAAGGCCATATTTGAATTCAAGTCTTCCCGACTCCTGACCCAGCTCTTTAACTACTACTATTTGTCCCTATTTCTTTAATATATTAATGCAATTTATTTTTATTCTGAAAGTTTTATTTAATTAATTAATTTAGAATATTATTCCATGTTTACAAGAAGCATGTTCTTTCCCTCCCCTCCCCCAATTCCCTCCCATAGCTGATGCACAATTCCACTGGGTTTTACATGTGTCATTGATCAGGATCTATGTCCATATTATTGATATTTGCACTAGGGTGATCGTTTAGAGTCTATATCCCCCATCTATCTCAATTGACCCATGTGATCAAGCAGTTGTTTTTCTTCTGTGTTTCTACTCCCACGGTTCTTTCTCTGGATGTAGATAGTGCTCTTTCTAATGAGTCCCTCAGAATTGTCCTGGATCATGGCATTGCTGCTAGTAGAGAAGTCCATTACATTTGATTGTACCATTAATGCAATTTATAAGTGAAGAAATGCACACTTATTGGGCGGAGTATTTATTTAAAAAAACCTTTCTGCTCATAGGAGTGTGTGCTCAGAAAATTATGGACACCTCTGTTATGGATAATAGGGAGTCATCAAACTTAGTTTGAGCAAGAGAATCATACATTAAGACCTGTGCATTAGAGAGATCATTTTGACAACTATGTAAAGAGTGAGTTAGAGAAGGTAATAACTTGAAACAGGGATGTCATTGAGGAGGTTATTAAAGAAGTCTGGGTAAGAGGTGATCAGGGCTGGGAGGTGGGGTGGGTGGGTGTGCTTATGTGAATAGAGAGAAGTATGGGAGAAGAACGTGTCAGAATTCAACAACTGATTGGTGGGTAATAGAAGGGGAAGAGTCAAAGATGGCTATAAGTTGAGTGGGAGGTAGATGGTGGAATCTTCAATGGAAATGGAGAAACTTTGGAGAGGGATCAAGTTTAGGGTAGAAGGGTGAGTTACTTTTAAGTGTGTAAGTTCAAGAAGTCTAAGAAACACCTAAGGGGTGATAGCAGTAAGTAGCTGATGCTGTGTGATTAGAGTGTATTTGGAAGAGAAATTTAGAGTTAGATATAGACATCTGGGAGTCATCTTCATGGAGATGATGATTAAATCCATGAGAATTGATTTTTAAAAAGGGAAGCATGGACAGAGTCTTGAGGAATATTCATATTATTAACCAGATAAGAGATAGGTGATGACTCAGCAAAGGAGACTAATTAACAATTAACAATAACTAGCACTTATTAGTTCATTTGAGAATAGTAAATTTGGTCCTAGGGGGGAAAAACCAAACCTTGTGAGGTAAGTGATATTATTATCTACACTTTACAGAAGAGAAAACTGTGACAGAAAGATGGTCAAATGACTTGTATAGGGTCACACAGCCAATAAATATGTAAGGCAGGATTTGAACTCAGGCTTTCCTGATCCCAAGTTGGATGCTCATTCCATTGGGTCACCTGGCTTCCAGGTTAGCACATTGGATCAGGAGTGGTTGGTTAAGATCAGAGTTACAAAAGCTAAAGGGGGAGAGACTATCCAGGAGGAGGATGTGGTCAGCAGTATCAAAAGCTGCATCTGGGCCAAGGAGGATGGAGACTAGGACAGTCTATTATATTTGCCAATGAAGAGTTGCTTGGTAACCTTCAAGAAATTCCAGTAAAGGGATAGAGTCAGATTGCAAGAAGGAATTGAGACATGAGTGGGAGATGAGAAGGCAGAGACAAGTGTAGATATTTCTTCTGAGGCTTTTGGCAGTGAAAAAGAGGAAAGATATTAAAGAGATTTCTTGAGTGATAGCCTCAACTGAAAATAAAATATATATTTTTTTGTAATTCTGAACTTGACAAATGCCAGAAAATCTGAACATTTCCATGGACTAAAAAGAACAGATAAAAAGGATTATAGATGAAATCATGAGTTTCTGATCTATCCAGCTTGTATTTTTAAAAGGATATTTAAAAACTCAACAAATCAGTTTCCAAGCTGCTCTGCATGACTTTTTTAAAGAACAAGGTGAATTTGACCGAATTTGCAGGCAATGGGGAAAGAGCCAGGAGATAAAGCGAGATTGAGTGATCAAAGAATCAAGGTCTTGGCATACATAGGAGGGTAAGGGAATGAGAAGATGAGGAGGAAGGTTGGCTTTGGCAATGACGACCACTTTTTCTTTAGAGACAGATGTAAGGGAGGGGAGGATGGGTCAAGCAATGGAGGAGCTTGTTATAGAGTAGCGGTGAAGGAGGAGGCAAGAATGCCTGGCTCAAAAGGAATCTTGGCCACCAAGAGAAGCCTCTTTCTTGGGGTCTGTTTTCCTGACTGCTAAGTTCCTGCCCAGCACAACTGGGCTGCTCCAGTGTGCCCTGAATCCATGCTTTTCTATCTCCTGACTGTACAATAACATTCTGCCAGATGCTTATGGATCTGCTTAGATCTTATCTGCAAAGTTGCTGTGGAAACTCTGAGCGCCATGCTGTGGGGCAGTGCCTAGAAGCCTGTGCTGGGAGATGGGACAGCGTGAATGTGTTTTTGTTTTGCTCTTTAGGTGGCAGGTACTAGGGAGTTAGATTCAATCACCTAAAATTCTTCCAACTCTAATGAGGTACGATTGCAAGTGTTACACATTGAATGAGTGGTTATTAGTCTGGAAATACTGGGAAGAGCCACATCGGGGATTGTGGGCCAGAAGTCCTGAACCGCTGTGGACCAAAAGACTTGTGAAAGCTCTTTGCAAGGGTTTTTTTTTTCTTTGAGTGAAATCTCTGGCACTTGGGATGTTTAAAATTCAATTATATATAATTCTGAGACTTGTGGTTAGGATTTGAGTGCCCTGATCCCCACTTGTTCTCTGACAGGATAGCATAGTCAGTGGCACCAGGAGCAGATTTAAATGTAGTCAGTCAACCGTTTGTGATGGAGAAGAGAAGCCTGGCTCCTAGTCCAGAAAGCAGCCCTTCCTTTAAGGTGGCATCGTCTAGCCATCAGTCAAGTGCCCTCCACTGTGAAGTTTGCTAGGCTCTTCATCAGAGTTGTTTTAAGCCAAGATTCTTAGGCTCTCTTAAAATTGGTTATAAGTGGCCGGTGTGCTGAAGAGCGGCGCCAGAATGCTGAGACTGCCAGCAGCTCAGTGACCTTCTCCTGCCCTACAGGCAGGTTTAGGAGGTTCTAAAGTATGGTCCTCACACAGAGGGCATTCAATAATTTATGATATGGAAATAAATCTGGGACACCAACTAATTATTTTCAAAAGATTTGCTTGCCTTTATCTAAGGAGGTCTTGAGGTACTGGGAAGAAATCAACAGAATGAAAATTCAAAAGATAAATGTAAATTCCCACATATAGGTTCAAAAAATCACCTGCACAAATAGAGGAAAAGGAAGAGACCTAGTTTAGCAGTAGTTCATATTGGAAGGATTGAGGAGTTTTAATTGACTACCATCGTTCAGTCGTCTCAGTTGTGTGTAACTCTTGGTGATCCCATTTGGAGTTTTCTTGGCAGAGATTCTGGAGTGGTTTGCTATTCCTCTCCGGCTCATTTTATAGATAAGAAAACTGGGGCAAACAGGATTAATTGACTTGCCAAGGATCACATAGGTAATAAGTACTTGAGGCTTGATTTTGATTTTGGAAGATGAATCTTGTCTGACTCCAGGCAGGATCCTCTATCCTCTAATGGTGCCTCCATTATTGTAAGTCAAAAGGATGTTGTGACAATGAAAAAAAATCCAAATGAATAAAACTTTAAAATGCATTAGGGATATCCAATTTCACAAGCATTTTTTAAGCATCTGCTCTACATAGGGAACCGTTCTAGGGACCAGGACAAGAAAACATAGCTCTGAACAAGTGTATACCTTGACATTTTGTGCTGTGATCTAACATGTACATAGACAAATGAATGGAGAGGGAATACAAATGACTGAGGCTAGGCAAAGAACAAGGAAGACTTCCCAGAGGGGGTGACTTCTGACCTAAGTCTTGGAAGAGGACAAGGAGTCTGAGAAGCTGAAATCAGGAGAGGATCCATTTCATGTTTTGGATAATGGCTTGTGTAAAAGCATGGGCATGGGAGATGAGAATTGGCAATGAGGCAGACCAAGGACCAAGAGAGAGTAGTGCTGCTGACTCCAAGGGATGAGGAATTAGGTGACAGTGTCAAAAGCTGCCAAGATCAGAGTGTGAGTACAGTGATAAGATATTAGTGAGAGTTGGGTAGCCTGAGAGAGAACAGTCTCCACAGAATGGAAGGCTCAGATTGCAAGAGAGCCAGGAGCCATAGTTAAGAAAATGGATAGATGGAGCGTAGATGACTCTAGAAGATTGGAAGTGAAAGATGAAATCAATCTATCATGATCGTTTAAGGGAATGGCAGGCTCAAATGAAAGTTTTAGAATATGGTTTTGGGTTGATACCTGGGCATGTTTGTAGGCAGAAATAAAGGAACTAATAAATAAGCAAAAAGAGGTTGAAGATGAGAGAGGGAGTGGCAAACTTCTGGGGAGATGGGATTGATTAGAGGGGCTGGCTTTGGCAAGGCGAAGGGCCACCCCACTGGCAGACTAAAACTAAGGAGGAGAACCAGAGGGATGAGGAAGAGAATTGATGAGACAAGGGAAGTTACAATAAATGACCTCAGTTTTCTGGGTAAGTAGGAGACAGGGGTAGTGTGTAGGGCATACTGTACTTGCAGAGAAAAGTAGTTGCGAATGATCAAATCAGAGAGTGTGCTTGGCAATCAGATAGAGAATGCATTATTAAAAGTATAATATTCATAATAATAACAATAATAATTATTTAAGGTTTTGGAAGTGTTTTGAATATATTATATGGTCCTTACAACATCCTAGTATAGATAAGCATTATGCCTTTTTTACTGGTGAGGAAACTGAGGCTTAGAAAGGTTAAGTGACTTATCTTTTATTTTTTGCCTAGCAAGTGTTCTTTGAACTCAGGTTTTTCTGGATTCTCATCTAGTACCTTATCAACTACTCAAGAGGGGAGACCCACAGTCTCATTGGGTATAGATAGAACTTGGACCTGTGATTTCATTAGGAACTCCCTGGTAAGGAAATTCTCTCTCCCAGTGTGGTCTGGTACCTTCTCTGCCACTTAGCATCTTAGAGATTTGCTTGAAGCACTAAGAAGTTAAGTGAGTCACATGGCCAGTAGGTCTCAGAAATAGAACTTGAACTCAGGTCTTGTTGGTTCTGTGACTGATGCTTTATGCACTTAGTCCCAGTCCCACTGGTACTCTTTGAGTTTATCAGACCACATCCACAAGACTACGCTCAATTCGGGGCACCACATTTTAAGAGGGATGTTTAGAAACTGGAACACATGCAGAGGGAAGCAATCAGAAAGGTGAGGAGTCTGGAAATCTTGTCTTAGGATGAATGGCTTAAGAACGAAGTTATATTTAGACTAACTGGCAATTAGAGAAGATGTAGGCGACAAATGGTGGCTGACTTTAGACATAGAGGAGAATGATGAGATTTATTTCGTGTAGCTCTAGAAGATAGAACAAAGGCTAATGGGTGGACATTACAGGAAGGTAGATTTTTTGGCTCCAAATAAGGAAAAAATGGACAATTATTAGAAGTGTTAAAAATGGATTAGGCAGCCTTGTTAGATAATAAGCTCCCATCAGAATCAATAAACAGAAGCAAGCAAGACATAGTTTTATATATGCACGTATCTTTTTTGTCAAATGATGCTTTCTCTAGTGTGGGGATGAGAGAAGAGCAGAGAGCAGTCTGGGAACTTTAATGTAACAAGCAAACAAACAAACAAATAACTGCCCATCACTAGAAGTGTCCTGGGAGGGACTGGATGACTATCCAAACTTCCCATAAGACTGCAAGGAGTTGGATGCCCTCTTGGCTTTTTTTCTAATAGCATGTGGATCACAGTACATCACTCTGGCTGTTGCTGGTCTTCCTCGGCATGTCTTCTTTTCTTATCCTTTAATTCCTTGACAATGTCTTTTACATTTCCAGCCGGTTCATATCCACCATGTGCCTCTCTATTTCCCTCTGCATCATATTAATTTAGAATTCTCTGGGGGCTGCTGTGTTGCCTGTCCTCCCAACCATAAAACAACACACTGTGGAAATATGCAATGGGTAAATGTAGTCCCCTGGCACCCTTTTGTGCTTGGTGTTGCCCAGAAAGAAGTCTTCTTTTCTAGGTAGAATTGTCCAAGCCAAGTGCCATCCACAGAAGAGCTGGTTGGGTTCTTCAAAAGAGAGTTGTTTTAAGCCAAGGCTCCAGGTTTATCTTGAAAATGCCAGTAAATGAAAGGAGTCTATTAGGTAGGAATGGAGCAGACAACAGAAACCTCATTTTAGGGATGGGGAAACCGAGTCATGCACAAATGATGGACGACTTGCAACCACTTAAGGACTCAGTGGGGGAACTAAGACTATCTGATTCTAAAACTAGACTAGCCCTGAACTACTGATTGGTAAAGCAGGCTCTCCCTCAGTCTTCTTTGGCTTTTCAATTGCTTAGAGCAATTCTTGGCACATAGTAGGTACTTAACCAATATCTTTTGAATGAATGAATGAATGACTCAATGTTAGTTTTCTCAAAAGATCTGCAACAAAAACCATTATGCTAAGCAGCAGAGTTGAACACACAAAGGACCTTTTAAACCTGGATTCATTTTTGAACAGGACAATCCTTCATCAACCCCTTAAAAGACATGCATACATACATAAGCACATGCATGTTTTATTAGCACAAGAGCCTCTGGGAGCAAAAATATCTGGCAGTTTCTTCTTCTAGTAGTCAGGAGCAGTGGTTAATCCTCAGGCTACTCAAATTTTAGAGAAAAATTCTGAATCTAGAGTTGTAGTTCTGCAATATAATACCTTTAAGGAAGAAACAAAGCCTTGAATAAGCACCTACTATGAACCAGGAATTTTGCTAAGTGCTTTGCAAATATAATCTCATTTTATCCTCACAACCCCAAGGGGTAGGTGCTATTATTATCCCTATTTTAAGGTAGAGGAAACCAAGGCAGACAAAAGTCATGACTTGCCTACAGTTATAGAGCTGGATTTGGGTCTCAGCATAAGGGTCAGTCTGGATTTGAACTCAGATCCATATAAGAATGATAGCAGTGTAACACTATCCTGCTATTTCGAGGATCACTTTGTTGGAGGAGTTAACCCCTTCCATGCTAAGGGAAGAATCCCATAAGAATGCATAAAGACCAATAAAAAGTAAACAAAGGAAAAATGAATAAAAAGCAACCCCACAAAGGGCAAAACTCCAGAAACTGAAGGGGAAAGGAACACTCGGGGAGCCATGACACCTAAGAGTCTTGAGAGAGACATAAGATGGCAGCATGATGTATAATTGCAGTTGTCAACTGTACTATACTTGATATCACAAGAGGTAACAACATTTTTGATCCTGGGGAGTGTGTAGGTGGAAAATTTACCACACCTGCACAGGAGGAACATAGCACTATCATAGCTTTGCAAAGAGCACTTTGACTCTGAACTGTTCTCTTCCCATGCTGAGAAGTCATGTGAGAGAATTTCCCCTCTTCTCTCAAAATGGATTGACTTTTCTGAAGTGATGGAGGGTGGACAGAGAGCTATGGTACCTAAAAGCTGTGCCTGAGTCTGAGAGAGAGACTGGGAGCAATGAGGGATGATTGGTAAGAGGCAAGGATGGGGGCTCTGAAACCGAATAATTCATGAATCCTGTGACTAGAGCTGTGATTCTTCATTTCTTCCTCCTTCCCTTAGTCTTTTCCATATTCTTGACTACTTGAAACTTCTCTCTCTTTTAAGAATTTGTTTATCTTTCCTGATTTCCTGTCTTTAAAGATAGCTTTTACAATAAACAGAGTAGTATTGTATTACTAGCCCATGGATACCATTGCATGAATGGTATACCCTTGACAGGGGGAGAGATTTAAAATATTTAAAATAAAAAATAGCAGTATTCTGCTAGAGTCTTTTTCTTTCTCACTAAGGCTCAAGACTAAACATAATATAATTATTGATTCATATTTATAACTTCCCAGAGCACAGAGAAAGAAAAAACTTACATGTAGACCTTTTTATTTGGGTAATTAATATTTTTATAATTTCACTTAGGTAATTAATGAATCACTTAATGAATTTAGTAGGTCTGGCATTAGCTGGCTAGTGTTGGGAAATAGAGGCACTGCCACATTTTTGTTCTGTTATTTCCTGGGTCTGAGTTTGAAAGGAAAACCCTCCTCATCAGGGCTAGGAGGAAGGACTAACTAGCACTCTCTACAGCAGCCCAGCCTAATGGACATCTTACTACCATTATGCTACTTCCATATAGGAAACCATATAGGAAATGTTGTCCCAGGATTGTTTCTATCTGAAATCTATCAAATGTAAGGTAAGAAGAATGTCTTTCCCCAATAGAATGAAGCTCCTGAGGGCAGAGATCATCTTTATTTCTGCTTGTATATATCCATATCCATATCCACATTCACATCTATATCTATATCTTTATCTATATATCTATATCTATGTCTATGTCTATGTCTATATTTATGTCTATATCTGTGTCTGTGTCTATATCTATATCTATGTCTATGTCTATGCCTATATATATGTCTATTTCTATATTTATATCTATGTCTATATTTATCTCTGTATCTATATCTATATCTATGTCTATGTCTACATTTATCTCTGTATCTATATCTATATATTCCAAGCACTTAGCACAGTGTTTGGTAAATACTTGGTAAGCATGATAAGAGCTTAACTAGAATGATGTAATATTTGTAAAATGCTTTACAAACCTTAAAGACCTATACAAGTGTTATCTGGGCAAGTCATTTAACTCTGCTTCAGTTTCCTCATCTGTCAAATGAGCTGGAGAAGGAAATGGTGAACCACTTCAGTGTCTCTGCCAAGAAAACCTCTAACTGGAGTCACTAAGATATATTTGGACATAATTGACATAAATGACATAATTGGATTGCCTCAGTTTTCTCACCTGTAAAATGATGGAAATGGTGAGCCATTCTAGGATCTTTACCAAAAAACTCCAAATGGGGGTCACAAAGAGACTGACACAACTGGTTTGCCTCAATTTCCTCATCTGTCAAATAAGTTGGAAAAGGAAATGGGAAACCACTCTATTATCTTTGTCAAGAAAACCCCACACAGGGGTCATAAAGAGCCAGAAAGGACTGAACAACAAGCCCTAGGCAACCCTCTAGGGGTATAAGTTTTAAGGGAATTGCCAGTCTTCACCAGCAGTTTCTACACCAGACAATCCTCCACCATGATGAAAGAGCAATAACAACAACAATGGGCATTTCCATAGCACTTGCAAGCTAACAAAGCTCTGTATTTTCCATTATAGCACCTCTCTCCTGAGGTTGTTGTAAAGATTAAATGAGACAAAGTGTGTAAAGTGCTTTGCAGACATTACGGTACTCTATAAATGTTGGCTTTTCTTATGCCATGTGAGCCTCATCTCAACCCTCTAGGGAAGGGGATGCAGGTGTTGTTTTCCCCATTTTGCAAGGACAGAAAGCAGAATTCTGGGCCAGTTCTTGAGGTCCTTCTCTGAAGAGAGGCTGGCAGAAAACTGAGGCTCAATGTCACTTGCACAAATGGTCTCATGACATCAAAGAATTTGAGAGTTGGAAAAGACCCATCACCTGCGAGGGAAAAGCAGTTGAGAGAGCAGGAGCAATTTTTCTTCTTTTTTTCTAGTGCCTCAGTAACATCTGGTCATCTTGGCTCAAAAAAATCCTTCAGTTTTGTTAAAGAGGCAGGAATAGACAGGAGTAGTTTCCAAATTACTTTCCTAATACTTTGCTTTGGAAGTGACAATTGTTATCAGATAATTTTTTTTAACATCAGAAATGCCACATGTATGATGGCTAGTCCTCATAAAACCACTTCCTTCTGTCATAGAACTGATACAAGTATTCTAAGTAAAAGAGTGGTAAGGGCTAGACAATTGGAGTTAAGTGACTTGCCCAAGGTCACACAGCTAGACATGTCTGAGTCACATTTGAACCCAGGACTTCCCTGACTCCAGGTCTGATGCTTTATTCACTGTTTTTCCTAGCTGCCTCAGCTTTCATCTTTAAACTATTCTTCCTCCTTGCCTCTGCCACTTTCTTTCAAATCTCAACCTCTGCAGAGGCTTTTTCTGGTCCCCCTAGCTGTTAGTGCTGTGCCTCTGAGATTCCCTTCCATCTACTCTGGATAAGTCTGGAATATACTTAGTTCTTTGCAAGTTGCCTCCCCCAATTACAATGTGAACCTCTGGAGACCAGGGACTTTTTCTGCCTTTTTTTGTAGACAGATGGTTGACACAGTGGACAGCATGCTAGATCTGGAGTCAAGAAGGTTAATCTTTCTGAGTTCAAATCCAGCCTAAGACACTCAATTAGCCATGTGACCTAGAGTAAGTCACTACACCTTGTTTGCCTCAATTTCCTCATCTGTCAAATAAGTTGGAAAAGGAAATGGCAAACCACTCTCATAATCTCTGCCAAGAAAACTACAAATAGGGTCACAAAGAGTTGGACAGGACTGAAAACAATTCAGCAGCAACAACAACGACAACAACAAAGGTTTCTTGCTGACTCCTTGATTGGTCCATTAATATCAATGTAGGGGATGTTAACCAAAAATTCATAATTTATATTATTACTAGATCACATTAGAGAAATTCCTCATAGGAGTCTTGTGAAGCACATTGTGGAAGTATCCCCATTTTATAGATAGGAAAAACGAGGCTCAGAGAGGTAGGATGACTTGCCTAGCATTAGAGAAATTGAGAGAGTGGGTCAAGATTTGAAACTCAACTCTGCTGATTCTACCCTAAGTTCAGTATCGTTTCGAGTCCGTCCCGTTGTCCCTTACCCAGTATCCAGTTGTCACCCGTGAATTTATATAAAGTCCCCTCAAATCCACATTTTCAGCCTGAGCCGCCTCTTGAGTATTTGAGTGCCACCTCTTGGGAAAACCAAGTTCCAGAAGTCTACCCTTGTTTTTCTAAAGCGCTTCCTCTTGTTTGCCCCCAAACTCTCTCTTTCAGGCTTCAGTGAATGTCCCCTTGGAGAACAAGTCCATCTTCTCCCTCTCGGCGCTCTTCATCATTTGATATCCTTTGATTATCCTGCTTTTCCCCCTGTCGCTGTCCAGGCTGGAATGCTATTTTTTTTTTAGTCTGTCCTCATTCAGAAACCCCTCCAGCCCCTTGATCATTTTAATTGCCTTCTTCTGGATCTCCTCCAGTTCCATTATGCCTTCCTTGAGGTTCAGTGCCCAGAACCAACACAAGTCTTCTGAGCGCAGATGGACCAGAGCTTTGTCCAGGAAAGGACATTTTGTTTCTCAGAGAAGCTTGAAGGGTCGTTGTCCTTTTGGGCTACTATGGCGGATGAAATGGACTTGAGGAGTAGCCTCCAGTGGTTTCAAGGAGATCCCTGCTTGAAACTGCTATCCCATATGGAATTATTCATTCCTTTTTTATGAGACTATCTCCTAAGTACAACCAGATGCTGCCACGTTGGGCAGTGTTTTGCACATAGTAGGTGTCTGATAAAAGATATGGCAACTCTCATCTTTATGCCTTTGCATAACCCGATGTTTACAATTCTCTCCTTTATGATCTCTACTCTTTTGGGAACCTTTGGTTCCCTTGAAGGCTCAGTTCCCTTGAAGTGCCACCTCCTACAAGAAGCCCTTCTTGATTTGCACTCAAATTATTTGGCATTTATTTATTAAAAAAAAAACAACAACCTTACCTTCCATCTTTGAATCAATACTAAGTAGGCTCCAAGGCAGAAGAGTGTAAGGACTAGGCAATTGGGGTTAAATGACTTGCACAGGGTCACATAACTAGAAAGAATCTGAGGCCACATTTGAACCTCATCTTCAGGTCTGACTGTCTATCGACTGAGCAATCTAGCTGTCCCTACTTGATATTTATTTAACATTATTATTGCTCAATTATTTCAATCCTGTTCAATTCTTGTTGCTCTCAGTTGGGGTTTTCATGACAAAGATATTGGAACTGTTTACCATTCCATCTCCAGCTCACTTACAGATGAGGAAACTGAGGCCAATAGGGTTAAGTGACTTGCCCAAGGTCACACATCCAATTAGTGTCTGAGGTCAGGTTTGAAGCCACATCTTCTTGACTCTAGCCCTGGTGTTCTATCCACTGCTTTTTCTTTTCTTTTTCTCTTTTCCTCCTTTTTCCTTTCCTTTCCTTTCCCCTTTCCTTTCCTTTCCTTTCCTTTCCTTTCCTTTCCTTTCCTTTCCTTTCCTTTCCTTTCCTTTCCTTTCCTTTCCTTTCCTTTCCTTTCCTTTCCTTTCCTTTCCTTTCCTTTCCTTTCCTTTCCTTTCCTTTCCTTTCCTTTCCTTTCCTTTCCTTTCCTTTCCTTTCCTTTCCTTTCCTTTCCTTTCCTTTCCTTTCCTTTCCTTTCCTTTCCTTTTTCCTTTCTTTCCTTTCCTCTCTTATCTTTTCTTCTCTTTTCATCTTTTCCTTTCCTTTCTTTCCCATTATTTTCGTATGATTTGCATTTCCTTATTTAGGTCCATATTGTTTCCTCTTAGTATACTATACACTCCTAAAGGGCTAGAACCTTCTTCCTAGAACCTAGCATAGTGCCTAGAACATAGTAGATACTTTAAAAAATTCCAACCATTTGTCTTAGAATCAATACTGAGAATTAATTCCAAGGTAGGGGAGCAGTAAGGGTGAGGTAATGGAGGTTAAGTGATTTGCCCAGTCACACAGCTAGGAAGTATCAGAGGTCAGTCTTGAACCTATGACCTCCCATCCCTGGGCCTGAATTCCTATTCACTGGATCACCTAGCTGCCTCCATAGTGGATACTTAATACATATGTGCTTATGGAATGGAATGGAACCAAATTGGCTCCTGCCACCAGCCTTTGGAACCAGTCTACCAGTCTGTACGATATATAGTTCAGTCAGAATTTTAGGGTCGTGGGTTTAGACTTAGGGGGCCCTTAGAAATCATCTATTCTACTTTTCTGCCTCATTTGACAGAAGGGGAAGCTGAGGCCCAAAGAGACCAAGAAACAGCAGAGCCAAGATGGAAGCCAAGTGGAAAACCAAGATGGAAACCCTGACTCAGAACCCAGAAGTCTTTGCACTCCACCATTATCTTCAAATTAGTTTCTGCAGACTCTTTGTTCCAGGACCTCCTGTTTCTTGGTTCCTCCTCTTCCTCCTCTCTTTTTTAATTTGTTCACAACTTGCATAGACATTGATGTGAAAAGTCCTAATAAAAGTTCATGAACACCTTTGCCAAAGGGTCGAAGGGTCACGTGAAAAGTAATACAAAAAAGCCACACTCTGATGATGGATAAGTTCCTCGAGGCCAGAGAGGGCAGGAATCCCACCACCAATGCTCAGCATGCTACTTTGCTCCTAGTCTCCTAGAAGGTTAAACTGGACCAAAGAGATGAAAGGTAACTGTGGTACACTGCAGAGAGCTAGATTTGCCATCAAGGAGCCTGTGTTCAAATCCTGCCCCTGTTACTCTGACCCTGGGCATGTCACAACTCTACCAAATTGGGCTTGGCTTCCTCAAGTGGACTCAAAGACCTCTCTGGGCCCATCTAGCTCTAAATCTATGATCCTATAAGGAATTAGAAGTGTTGGGTGATAGGCTGAGCAAGATATCCTTCTGGGTTCCAAGGGAGGATCCATCAGAGATTTTTTATCATTCTCCCCCCCACTCCACATGGGTTCCCTTCAAGCTATCTTCACAAGGATGATAGATTTTGGTCTTGAAGGGATTTCAGAGACCACCGAGTTCAAACGCTCATTTTTATGGATTAGGATCGGTCTAAGGACACATAAGTCTGGGGTGGGATTTGAACCCAGGTTCACTTGAAGTTCTGTTTTCTTGTGGTTGAATGCTTCATGAAGAATGAGCCTGTGGTCTCACTTCTGTGCTAACCTCCTCAATTACAGCCTATGGGAGGGGGTGGGGGGTCACCATCAGTTCTGCTCCTTCTCAGGACTCTTTTCCCCCACATGCCTTTCTTTCCTTTCTTCCTTTCTCTTTCTCTCTCTTTCTTTCTCTCTTTCTTTCTCTCTTTCTTTCTCTCTTTCTTTCTCTCTTTCCTTCCTTCCTTCCTTCCTTCCTTCCTTCCTTCCTTCCTTCCTTCCTTCCTCTCTCTCTTTCTTTCTTTCTTCCTTCCTCTCTCTTTCTCTCTTTCTTTCTTTTTTCTTTCTTTCTTTTTTCTTTCTTTCTTTCTTTCTTTCTTTCTTTCTTTCTTTCTTTCTTTCTTTCTTTCTTTCTTTCTTTCTTTCTTTCTTTCTTTCTTTCTTTCTTTCTTTCTTTCTTTCTTTCTTTCTTTCTTTCTTTCTTTCTTTCTTTCTTTCTTTCTTTCTTTCTTTCTTTCTTTCTTTCTTTCTTTCTTTCTTTCTTTCTTTCTTTCTTTCTTTCTTTCTTTCTTTCTTTCTTTCTTTCTTTCTTCTTTCTTTCTTCTGGCAAGATATTTCCAAGGGCCTCTCCCAGGCTCCCATTACCCACCTCCCAGATCTCTATCTCTAATGGAGATCACACTTTAATGACAGAGACAAGTCCTTGGGAAGATTAAAGGCCTTGTATAATTAAAAAGATAAGAGGAGGTATGGGAGAAGGAAATTGGGATTCAATTAACACATGGGCCCTCCCCTCCGTGGCTCCCCCGCTCTCAAATGCTGGGCTCAGAAAGGCCCTCTTTACTGGGAAGAGAGTGAAAGGTTTTAGGCCCCTAATTTATGGCCTGGCTGGAGTTAGGCCTGGGGCCTTACTGGGCCAGAGTTTGTTTACTTAGAGTTCAGGAGGGGAGGGGAGGGGAGGGAGAGGGACCCAAATGCTGAGAGAGCCCCGCGAGAAGGTGCTTTTGACTCCTTTTCTTTCCCTGTCTGACTTCCTCTGATCTTCTTGACAGGGGAAGAAAAATACTCAATAGAAGGCCTATTTCCTTCCTCTCTCAGCCCGAGGCTGACAGAGCCGACTAAGGGTCACTGCTGAGAAAACTCTGGGGGGTTATTTGTGTTGGGAAACCCTATCACTTCCCCCTCTCAGTCTTTCTCAGGTTTCTCTGAAGGCAGAGGGAAGATAAGGACAGGGAGGCAGCTGCTCAAATAGCCCGTGGGATTGGGGTGATTTGTGGGGGGGGTGGCCCCCCTAGAAAGAACCCCAAGAAGACGAGAGGGTGCTCCATCTTTGCTGGGCCCATTGGGGTTCAAAGGGGAGAGGCAGAGGAGGGGGGCATTCCTGCGGACCCCCCCCTTGTCAGGGTGGGGAAGAGGGACAAGACTGGAAGGGGGGGATGCCCCTCTGGCCATTCCTGCCTCGATGGGGAGAGTTGGACAAAGAAGAGCAGGGTGACTTCCAGGGAAAGGGCAGACAGCTATGTCTTGACCTGTGCCATAGCCTTGGATACCCATCTACAAGCTTTCTTGTACTTGTCCCATCTTCTAGACAAGTTCAGTGATCTTTGAGTCGTGTCCCCGCCCGGCTTTTCTTACCTGTTGTGGACAGTCTTCCTGGGCTTTGAGATCAAAGTCCATTAGCCCAAGTGCTCAGAAATGCCTTGGCTACGGGGTCGAGAGGTCAGGTGGCTGCGACTCCCAGATCCCCAGCACACCAATGGCGCCCGTTTATGGGGACGCCCACCCAGCTCCTGCCATTCTGACTCCCGCTTCCAGCCTTTGCCTGCCCCTGCCTTAACTTCCCCTCTTAGGACTTCTAGGTTCCTTCAGGGCATAGATCAAGCCCAGACTCCTCTAGGAAGCTTCTCCTGAGGGTCCCAGTTTGTTAGGACTCCCCCACCCAAATTATATTTTATATATAATAATGCATCATTTTATATATTTAGTTTATAGATATCATGCATAATATCTATAAATAAATATAAAACATTTAGATATTCTATGTCATTTTATACATGTTTTATTTATACCTATTAGATAGATCTATAAATAAATATATAAATATATTTAGATATTGTACATAACTGTACACATATTTTTATATATTTTATTTATATATAAGATCTATAAATAAATATATGAATAGATTTACATATTGTATATAACTTCATATATATTTTAATATATTTTATTTATATATTAGATAGATCTATAAATAAATGTATAAGAATATATTTATATAGTGTATATAACTTTACATATTTTTATATATTTTATTTCTATATTAGATAGATATATAAACATATTTATATATTGTATGTAATTTTATAGATATTTGTATACATTTTGTTTACATATATCTAATATATAAATAACTATATATTTATATATTCTACATAATTTTATATATTAAATATACTATGTTACATATTCAATAGCTTTGTATTTACTTCTCTGGGTACACAATATTTCCCTTTAGCATAACAGTAGCTCCTTGTGGCCAAGGATTACTTAATGTTTTCTTTGTTTTCCTAGTGTTAGAAACACAGGATCTTACTAAGTAAATGTTTTATGAATGAACAAATGGATGAATTTTTGAAAGAAAGCCGGAACGCTACCCTTCAGGCTGTTACCCAGTAGGGCACCTACACTGAAGCCCTAAACTCAAAGATATGAGGTTGAGGGTGGGGTGGGGTGGATGGGGGGTCACCGAGAACAGCATTTGTGGAAACATGGACTGGACATTATGGGTCTAAAACCAAGAAGAAGGTTTGGAAATTTCTAGAAAGAACAAAATAATGATGATGATGATAATAATAAATAACTAGCATTTTAATAGCGCCTACTGTGTATCAGGGGCCATACCAGGCGCTTTACAAATATTATCTCATTCGATTCTCACAAAAGCCTAGGAAGTAGGTGATGTTATTATTTCCATTTTATAGTTGAGCAAACTGAGGCAAGCAGATTTAAGTGACTTGCCCAAGGCCATATAGCTAGAAAGTGTCTAAGGGTAGATTTGAACTCAGCACTTCCCAACTCTACACCCAGCACTCCTGCCATGGTTTATATTCATCCTGCCACCCACGGAAATACTATTTTCTCATGATTATATGGGGGCACCCTTAGTGGGGAAGGACATGCCCATTGATAGAGAATGGGCCTGATTAAGAAATGTGCATCAAGGACATACACAGAGAATGGATATAACCAGGGAACTTTCTTAGGATACCTCTGGGCATACACACAGAGAGGGGCAAGTGGAGTGATTCATACTTCTGCTTCTGATCCACATTCTGCCTTTGCTTTTTATACTTACTGTTGACAAGATCATTGACTTGTGCTGGCACAAATCCTGTGGATCTCTTGTATCTTCTCTAGAAAATTAGTCCCTTGATTCTCTTTCTCTGTCTCTGTCTCTGTCTCTGTCTCTGTCTCTGTCTCTGTCTCTGTCTCTGTCTCTGTCTCTGTCTCTGTCTCTGTCTCTCTCTGTCTCTGTCTCTGTCTCCGTCTCCCTCTCTCTCATCTCCAATCTTTTCCTTTCTATTGTTTCTTTATTCACTTTACTCAAATATACCCATCTCTCCCATCCTTCAAAAATATTTCACTGCCCTCCTCTCAAGCTCTCCTGCTTTATTCCTTCCCTACCGTCTTTCTTGGTCAGACTCTTAGAAAGAGCTGTCTACACTCAATGACTTCTTTGCTTTTCTCTCGCTCTCTCACTTCTCATCCATTTGCAGACTGGCTTCTGACCATGTCACTCAAGTAAAACCTCTATCCTCAAAGTTACTAATGATCTCTTGATTTCTAAATCAGATGGCCTTTTCCTTAATCCTTATATTTCTTGACCCCTGTAGCATTTTACGTGGTTTTCCGTTTTCCACTCTCTCTTCTTCGATACTTTCTCCTCTCTGGGTTTTTGTCATGTTGCTTTCTCTTGGTTTTCCTCATACCTTTGTCTCTCTCTCTCTCTCCCTCTCTCTCTCTCTCTCTCTCTCTCTCTCTCTCTCTCTCTCTCTCTCTCTCTCTCTCTCTCTCTCTCTCTCTCCCCCTCTGTCTCTCCTTCTGTCTCTCCCTGTCTCTCTCTGTCTCTCTCTCTTTATCTCTCTATCTCTGTCTCTCTGTCTCTGTATCTCTCCCTCTTTGTCTCTGTCTCTGTCTCTCTCTCCCTCCCTCTCCCTCCTTCTCTCTCTCCCTCTGTCTCTCCCTGTCTCTCTCTGTCTCTCCCTGTCTCACTCTCTCTCTCTTTATCTCTCTATCTCTGTCTCTGTATCTCTCCCTCTTTGTCTCTGTCTGTCTCTGTCTCTCTGTCTGTCTCCCTTCCTTTCTCTGTCTCTCTCTGTCTGTCTCCCTTTCTCTGTCTCTTCTCTGCTTTGCTGTTTCTCTATCTGTATGTTTCTGTCCCTCATTTTGTTTCTAACTCTGTCTGTCTTTTTCTTTCTCTGTTTGCTTCTGTCTGTCTGTCTGTCTCTGTCTCTTTCTTCCCTTTAAATATTTACTTTCTGTCTTAGTAGCAGACAGAAGAGCAGCAAGGACTAGGCAAAAGTTAAATGATTTGCCCAGGAAGTTAGGAAGTGTCTGAGGCCAGATTTAAACTGATGTTCTCCTGATTCCGGGTCTGGTGCTCTCTCCACTCTGCTACCTAGCTGCCCCTTTTTGGGATCATCATCTATAGTGCTCCTATCTCTGAGCATACCTCAAGGCTCTGCCATATGTCCTTTTATTTTTCAGTCCACGATTTCCAGGATTATTTTTCCATTTTGCCCTCATACAGATGTCTTCCCTCTTTTCTTCCTGCCTTTCTGTTCCCATTAGAATAATAAGCTCCTGAGATAGTTAGGTGTATCAGTAGATAGAGAGCCAGGCCTAGAAATGGGAGGTTCTGGGTTCAAATTTGACCTCAGACACTTCCTAGTTGTGTGATCCTGGGCAAGTCACTTGACCCCCATTGCCTAGCCCTTAGCCCTCTTCTGCCTCAGAACAAATACAGAGTATTGATTCTAAGATGGAAGGTAAGGATGTTGGATAATAAGAATATAAGCTCTTCTTTATGCCCTATCTCTTGATCTCTTCAACTTATTAGCATTTCTATGAAGATGGCTCCCTGTGCACTTCTCCAAGATAAGACTCTTCCATGTCCTTAGCCAGCCCCATTTTCTCTCCAGAGTACCAGTTCTGTGACCATTTGACTTTTGGATGTAGAACTAGGAGTCCCAGAGGCATCTTTCTCAAGCTCTAACCTGTCCCAAAAAGCTATCCCTTCTTCTAACTTTCCTATTCCTACCGAAGAAACCATTATTCTTCCAGTTACTTCCAGTTTGCTATATCAGTGTTATTCTGGATGAGAAAGATAGATAGATAAAGAAAACATTTATGAAGTGTTTAACGTCTGCCAGGCAGTGTTCCAAGTATTGGTAACACGAATACAAGTCAAAAAATACCCTCAAACCCAAACCAAGATAGTTCCTGCACCGAAGATGCTTATATTCTAAAGGGGAAGACAGTACATGAAAGGGAGCTGAAAAGTATGGAGAGCAGGAAGAAGATACCTACTTGCATGGGGTGAAGCAGAAGAGTCACCCAGGGAATGATGGACTGAGCCAAGTTCAATGGAGGTTCCGAGAAGCACTTACAAATTGGGAGAATGGAGGCATTGGCAGCATGAGAATCATGGGGAAATTGCCTAGGGTATGATGGGCTAAGCTGATCTATTCACACTGGATTTGGAGTCAGAGGGCCTAGGTTCGAATTCTGAGTTTGTTGTTTATAGCCTGTGTGACCCCAGTTACTATACCTCTCTAGGCTTCAATTTCTTCATCTTTAAAATAAGGCTAATGCAAGGCATCCTTTCCAAGGCTTCTTTCAGCTCTATATGATAGGATTCCATACTTGCTTTGTAGGTGGGCCATTGGAGCTGTCCCAGGTTGTCTGTAGCATCAGGGGGCTTGAGGAAGGGAGGAAGCATAACCTGCCAACTAGCCCTGCTGTTCATAACAATCAATCAATGAGTATTTATTGAGTGCCTACTGTGTGTGCCAAGTGCCAGCTGAGTGAAATCTACAGGATGCATTTCCTGGGAGGATCGTTCAATAAAGAGCCAAGGGGTAAGGGGAAATGAAAAAAGAAAAGAGAAGCAAAAAATAAGAAAGCTGTAACATTTGAGCTTGAAATGTCACAGGGAGCCCAAGAAGTTGTCTGATGGATTACCCTGTCATCACTGAGCTAAAAGAAAAAAAATCTCAGATCCATCAATTTGTTCCTGCCCTTTTAATCCAAACAATGTGTTACACAGCATCAGGACGCAAGGAAATTATTTTCTTAGACATTCAACTTTTCATGTCTATTGGGGAGCGTGTAACCAGACTGGGAGTGGGCACAACATGTGGCTTCTATGTGGGCATGCCTTTTGGTTCAAATGCATATGGCAGTATGTGTATATATATATGTATATGATGGTTCTTTATGTTTATCTATACATGCACACATATTCATTCATTTGATTGGTATTTATTAGATGCCCATTTTATCCATCGTTATGTGCCCCATGATATAAGATACATGGGAGACATAAGAAGTTTAACCAATTGGGGGTAGCTGGGTGGCTCAGTGGATTGAGAGCCAGGCCTAGAGATGGAAGGTCCTGGGTTCAAATCTGGCCTCAGCCACTTCCCAGCTGTGTGACCCTGGGCAAGTCACTTGACCCCCATTGCCTAGCCCTTACCACTCTTCTGCCTTGGAGCCAATACACAGTATTGACTCCAAGACGGAAGGTAAGGGTTTAAAAAAAAGAAGTATAACCAATCAACCAATATATATTTCTTGAGTACTTACTGTGTACCGAGCATTGTCTGCTCAAATGAATACAAGTAGCCACTATTCCCTTAGTTTTAAACTTTACAAAGCACTTTCCTAAAAACACCCCAGTGGATCCGGAAGTATGGGTATCACGAATTCCATTTTATAGCTGGAGTAATCGAGGCTTAGAGAGGATGAGGGATTTGTTCACTGTCACACAGCTAGGAAGGAATAGATTTGGGATTTGTGCCTTGATCTTCTGCCTCTAATACCAAAGCTCTTTCCATTGCATTGAGATATAGAATCCCGTCAAACAGCAATGTGTGGAAACCCATATACTACATCATTGAGGAGATTGAAGAGCAGAGCAGGAAGAGACTGGAGTGGAGGAGATGGGTCAGAAGGCTCTGAAGTAGAAAAGGCACAAACCAAGTGGCAATAGAATGAATGGAAAGAGAGATGGAGATGAGACATGTTAAGAAGCCTAGCACTTGGTGATTGATTAAGAGTAATCGTACACCAATCACAATGATACTTTCTACTTGGTAATTTAAGATTTATAATACACACATTTTCTCAGTTAACCCCAACAGTGGTTTCAAGAGATGATATGGCTGTGGGGTTTTTTGTCCGTAGGAGGGTAGATGAAGAATTCATGTGTCAGAAAATCTTGTGAATTAGAAAAGATCTCAGCAGTCACATAGTCTATACCTTCATCCAATCAAGAATTCCCTCTCTAGCATCTGTGACAGGTGATCAACCATTCTCTGCTTGAATACTTCAATTGACAGGGAGTCACTACCTTTCAAGGCACCCTAGTTCATTTCTGGACAACGAATTATATGAAAGCTTCCCCTTCAATGAAATCGCCTCCCTAGAATTTACATCTTGTTTTTTTACTCTGGAACAACACGTAAAAAGAGTCTCTTTTCTTTTCATGTAGCAGTTCTTTAAATATTTAAAGGCAACCACCTTGTCTCTCCTTTTTCTTATTTTTTACAGGTGAAATATCCCAGTTCCATCAAGTATTTTACCAAGGTGTCTTTTCAGACTCTTTACGGTCCTCGTCACCCTCCTACAGATGCAAAATGAGTCATTGTTATGGGGACTTAAAGCATGGAACCATGGGAAAAACAGAGGATGGAGCACTGAACTTTGAGGTATACCCACATGTATGGAGTAGGAGGAATAGAGGTAGAAACTGGGACCAAATATCCAAGAGACTGGAAGAAAAGTAGACCTTCCAGTGTTATGGAAGACAAGGGAGGAAATGACTAAATGAAGGAGGAAAATGCTATGTTGATTAACCCAAGGAGAAAAGAGAGCATTGAGCAAGTGTTGGGCAACAATAGAAATAGTGCAGAAGGGCCAAAATAAAGATGGAGGGAAAAAGCTATTGATTTCACTCTAGACCAAGAACAACTATTGAGATAGTTTTATTGAAATGGAAGCAGCTGGGGCAGCTGGGTGGCCCAGTGGATTGAGATTTAGGCCCAGGGATGGGAGGTCCTGGGTTCAAATCTGGCTTCAGACACTTCCTAGCTGTGTGACCCTGGGCAAGTTACTTAATCCCCATTTCCTAGCCATAACCACTCTTCTGCCTCAGAACCAATACACAGTATTGATTCTAAGATGGAAGGTAAGGGTTTAAAAAAAGAAAGGGAAGCAGGAGTCAGATTGTGGGGAGGTTAAGGTAGTTGGTGTTTCTTGGGTGGGTGGGGCAACACTTGTTTGGTGGAATATATCCATAAATGGATGATAGCTGAAGGATGGGGGAGGGCCAAGTTAATGTTTTTTTAAAGCTGAGAGATGAATTCATATTTGTAGAACTAATGGAAAGAGCCTGTCAAAAAGGAAATTTGAAGATGTTGGAACTAAAGAAAGGAGGAATTGAGGAAACACAGCCTCAAGACATTGAATTAAATGTAGAGACAATAGCCTTGAAAGTGAGAAGAACCATCTTTTCCTCTGACATATCAAGGAAGGAAAAAAGTATCAATACATATACAGTGATATTTTGAGAGGTAGATGATGGAAGTTGGGGAAATATTAGATAACCAACAGACAATAACAATTAGTTCACATTTGTGATCAAATTCAAATACAGATCCAAATACAAAATGATCTTTTATCTTCTCCTGCTTCTGAGTAATAATGTTGGAACAGTGAAAGATAATAACACAGTTTTGTAATACCTGAAGGCTAACAAAACACTTTCCCATGATAGCCCTTTAAGGTATCTGGTGCAAGCATTGTCATTCCCATTTTACCGGTGAAGAAATTGAGGCTCAGAGGTTTTTTTGGTATACCAATGGATGCATGACTCCTAAGCCTCAGGATGAGGTCTTGAGCCCAAATCTCTTGACTTCAAGTCTAGTGCTCTTTCCACAATGCAGTACCGACTGCTTCCCGAAATAGGCACCAAAGAAATCCACAAGGAGATGACGTTTTCAGGGTAGTTGGCGAGGGATTTTTTCAAGCTATTTCAAAGAAACAAAGCTTACAAAAGAATGGAAATGATCAGGAATGGTGGGTACTTTATTTATTATAGTCAAACTAGCATTTGTTAAACATCGACTATGCTAGGAGTTGAGGATACAAAGACAAAATAAAAAGCATTCTTGTCTCAAGAAAACCCATATTCTATGGAGGAGGAGGAGGGTGTCATATGTAAACAAAAATGTAGACACTGTACATGATAGCTCAAGGAAAAGGGAGCCAGCACTAATAGTGACATTGATTTGGAGAGGCCTCCCAGAGGAGATGGCATAGTCTCTATCCTCCTATCTCTATCCCTTTTGTCACTGCATCCCCCATGCCCTGAATTCCCCTTCGCCTGTTCTGTCCCAACTTAAAGAAAAAGACTTATCTTTGGTCTTTATAACACTGCAATTTCTGGACCACTCCTGACCCTTATCGAACCCTCCTTTACAACAAGGAAAAAACGATTCAGCAGAAACAGTCATTACCGTGATCATAGCTTACAGTATAGACAGTATTTAGCCCTTCTGTGTCCTCCCATCTCTCTGCTCTCACAGTCATAGATCGGAAGCTGGAAGGGACCTCAGAGCTCGTTGATTTCAATAGCTTCATTTTGTGGTTGAGGAAAATAAGGCAAAGAGAAGTTAGGGGAGAAGTTTGCCCAGGAGGGAGTTATGCTAGATTGATTCTCTGTTCTTTGGTGTGAATTCAGTTACTTACTCACATTAGTAACCACTTGGTAGCCTACTTTTTATGTAAAATCATCATATAATATAATAAATCTAATATAATACAACACATAACACCACACCACAACATAAATAGTATAATATAACATAATACAATGTAATAAAATATGATATAGTACATGACATAACAACACAACATAACATGACATAATATAGTATCACATAATATAATGTAATAAAATGATGCAATACATAACATTACAACATAATATAACAACACAATATAATATAGCATAACATAAATTAATGTAATATAATATAATGTAACAAAATATGATATAATATATAACATCAGAACACAACATAATATGACAACACATGACAAAGTATAACAGAATTTAATCTAATCTAATATAATTTATTATATTTATACATTATTATTAATGTAATATAATATAATGTAACAAAATATGATATAATATATAACATCAGAACACAACATAATATGACAACACATGACAAAGTATAACAGAATTTAATCTAATCTAATATAATTTATTATATTTATACATTATTATTAATGTAATATAATATAATGTAACAAAATATGATATAATATATAACATCAGAACACAACATAATATGACAACACATGACAAAGTATAATAGAATTTAATCTAATCTAATATAATTTATTATATTTATATATTATTATTAATGTAATATAATATAATGTAACAAAATATGATATAATATACAACATCAGAACACAACATAATATGACAACACATGACAAAGTATAATAGAATTTAATCTAATCTAATATAATTTATTATATTTATATATTATTATTAATGTAATATAATATAATGTAACAAAATATGATATAATATATAACATCAGAACACAACATAATATGACAACACATGACAAAGTATAACAGAATTTAATCTAATCTAATATTATATTAATATATTATTATTAATGTAATATAATTCATAAAATATGATATAATACATAACATCAGAACACAACACAATATGGCAATACAACATAATATAGTATAATGTAATTTAATCTAATCTAATGTAATGTAATAAAATATGATACAATATATAACATCAGAACACAACATAATATGACAACACAAGATGACATAGTATAACAGAATCTAATCTAATCTAATCTAATTTATTATTACATTTATATATTATTATTATTAATATAATGTCAGAACACAACACAATATGGCAACACAACATAATATAGTATAACATAATTTAATGTAATATAATATAATGTAATAAAATATACAATACATAACATCACAACATAATATAACAATACAATGTAATAATATCATAATTTAATATAATATAATGTGGTAAAATATGCTATAATACATAACATCACATCACAACGCAACACAACATAGTATAACATAACTTAATGTAACAATGTAATAAAATATGATAGAATACAACATAATATAACATAATACAACACAACATATCACAACACTACATGATACAATACAATACAACATAATATAACATAACATAATGTAAAGTAGCATAACATAATATATATAATAATATAATGATGATATGATATATATATATAATAGTTGAGTGGTATATATGTGTGTGTGTGTGTGTATATATATAGATATACATGTGTATATCTATATATATGAATGGCTTGTACATGTATGCCACATTTCCTTGATAAAAACCTCAGAAGGGAATAGGCAGCCTTTCCTCTGTGATTATTTACAGCAGTTTACATCGTTTATCACACAATTAATCGAGAGATAATTAAAGTCCCATTGTTTATTATTAATTGACTTTTAAAAAGCATCTACCTTGGTGGAATAATATATAGCCTTAAAAACTCTCCTCCAACACTGTCTCCCACAGAAGTGTAAAAGCAGAGAGAGCTCTGTTCAGTCATGGGCTGAGCATCAACATCAGGAGAGGCAGAAATCAAGAAGGCAAACGTTGTTGGCAGTGTCATGGCGGATGTCCTTTGTGGAGTCTAAATAGAAGAGGGATTCCCTGGCCAAGGACGGGTTCTAGAAATGTTCTGATTTACCAATGGTGCTGGGCTAAGTCCACTGAGTCCTGGAATGTTAAAGCACGTACTCAGGAATATTCAAAGTTATTTTTTAAAAAGATGAATAGTTTAGGTACTCTTAATGTTTGTTCATCTTTAAGTTTTATCGCCATCTTTTGTTTTTACACCATAGCTTTTGCCTTGGACCCTTCTGACACCTGCACCCCCATCCATGGTTCTCTCAAAGAGGTTGGTCTAGTTACCCACACTGAAAACTGCCCACATGATGAATCCAGTTGGACAGGAAGCCCATTGTGTATCTTGGACAATCATTGTGGATGTCCCCACAACTGAATAGAGGAAGTGCTGGCACATAGAAAGTGCTTATAAATACTTCTTCATTCCTTTATTCGTTTGAATTTCATCTGGCAATTACAAGGTATTTGGATTTTTTTCCAATTCGACAAACATTCGTTACGCATTCATCATATGCAAGACACCACACTAGGCACAAAGACAAAAATAAGACAAGGTACGCCTACCCTTGGGGAGCTTACTGAGGAATATGCCATCCATAAAGATAGTAAATGCAAAATAATTGGAGGAGGGAGATTTGAAGCTACTCACTACCACTAAAGTCTATTTTTCAAACATCAATATTATCCTGCCGATGTTTTAGGACTAATAATAATAACAACAACAAAGCATTGAAAGAACACCTTAATGTTTGCAGCGTTTTACATAGATGCCCTCATTTCAGCTTCACAGCAACCCTATGAGTCAGTCAGTAGGGGCTGTTATTATTCTCTTTTTATAGGAGAGGCTGACAATGAAAGAGGTTAAGTAATAACAATAAAAGCTAGCATTTATATAAGATCTTAAAGTTTGCGAAGCACTTTCTTCAAGCAAGTTAATTTGATCCTCATAACAACTCTGTGAGGAAGATGCATTGATCATCCTCATTTTACAAAGGAGGAAACTGAGGCACATAGGGATTATATTACTTGCCCAAGATACACAGTTGGAATGTGTCTGAGATGGGATTTGAACTCAGGCCATTCTAACTCCAATCCCAGTGCTCTATCAATTATGCTACAACTAGAATTATGGAAAAATGCTTGGTGGGTATAAATTGGCTGTTACCAATCACCAATTTTTATTGATACAGTAAAAGTGGGCTTAAAGATATTATCTAGGAGGCAATGTGGTACAGGAGCTAGCCATAGTCTATAGAGTATCATCAGACTTGAAGTCAGGAAGACTTATCTTCACAAGTCCAAATCTGGCTTCAGACACTTACTAGCTGCATGACCCTGGATGAGTCATTTCACCCCATTTGCCTCAGTTTCCTCCCATGTAAATGAGCTAGACAAGAAAATGTCAAACCACTCCAGTATTTTTGCCAAGAATACCCCAATGTGGGATGACAAAGAGTTGGACACAACTGAACAATAAGAACTTTATTTCTCAGGTCCACAACTGTAAAAGGCATGGATGGGGGACAGCTGGGTAGCTCAGTGGATTGAAAGCCAGGCCTAGAGATGGGAGGTCCTAGGTTCAAATCTGGCCTCAGACACTTCCCAGCTGTGTGACCCTGGGCAAGTCACTTAACCTCCATTGTTTAGCCTTTACCACTCTTCTGCCTTGGAATCAACACTCAGTATTCCAAGACAGAAGGTAAGAGTTTTAAAAAAAAGGCATGGATGGCCTCTTTGGACTTCATATAGCAAAAGGTCAGACCTAAGTTTAGCCAGAAGTCAGAATAATTCCCAGCTTGGTCACTCATTATAGCTGGGTAATCTCGATTTTACTTTGCTGAATTGTATTTTCTTTATTTGTATAAAGGGAGAGTGGGGTAGACGATGTTCCAGCTTTCATTCTTTTTCTGGAATTTGGAGGGAGAGAACTAGGGTCTAAATCCTAACTGGCTCAGTCTGTTTACCCATAGGACCCTGAGCAAGTCACTTAATTTCTCTAGGTCCCATCTGTCAAATTGAGTGGATTGGATTAGATTAGGTGAGAGGGTTGGAGAAGATGACCTCAGACCTGTCTCTCAGTTTAGATTTGGGATCTAAACCTTAAGACTTGTAGTTTGTACCAAAACTCTTTGTGGGTTCTCATAGTCTATCTAGAACATGATTGTCTAATAGCAAACCTGGGAATTCTGAATTCTTTAAGCATAGGAAAAAAAACCCCTTCTTCTCTAATAGTCTAAATTCTATAGCTCCAGGAATTTGGGGGCCCATTAGCAGTCTCTAAGTATAGAGAGAACATTCCTAAGAATCTCAAGAGTAGGCCAAAAGTCCTACATGACCATAGAAAAAATGAGAATCACCAAACCGGGTCTGGACCTAGGGATGATGATTGGGTTCGGAGTTTAGTGTCCGAGAGGAGATGTTTTATGAAAGGACACTGTCTCCTCTCCATGATGTCAACCTCGATAGTTTAAGTATTCATCTCTCGAACCATCTCAGACCTCCTTTAATCACTTGTTTTTATACATGAAGTTAATCTCAAGTTAGATAACTTAACCTCAGACACCCTTGGGATGCTCAACTAATTGTCCACCTTTGCTACCAGAACTCCAACTAACATGGGACCAATGGTATGTTGTCCAAATATATGGAAGAACTGGGGACAGAGGTGGGCACTCCTTCCCTGCACGTTCCCTCGAGGGCTTCCAAAAGACTTGAATGTTGGTTGGGTGGGTTGTATTTAGTATTTGAAGAGGATCAAAATGGCTTCCCGATGTCAGGGTCAATGGACAATGTGTCTGACCTTGACTGATTAAACCAATACAAGCTTGGAAGATCCTACCACAGGCTGGGCACAAATGGCCCATATGAACATTTGGGGTGGAAATGACTAAATTTATGCATCTCATGGAGCCTTCTCCTTTCATATTCTAGGATAAAGAAGGTCAGGACCCTCTAGGGAAAGCAGCTATCCTTTCCCAGGAGATTACAACTACAATTGGGCTGTCCCCTGCCTTTCTAGATTGACCCAAACACAGTTTTGGCTAGTTAGGACTCCATCTTGTCCATTGACACAATTCCAGAAGACTTCCATAGTCAGCAAATGAGGTGCTAACATCTAATAAAATTTAGCAAGTGTTTATTAAAACCTATCCAGTACCAAGCATCATGTTTGGTACTGGAGATACCCAATTAAAAAAAAACAGTCCCTGATTTCAAGATTACCTATTACTGCACAGAGGTAATGAAATACAGTTATTTGAGATGGAAAAGAAGAACATTTCTACTATGTAGACAGTGAAATACAACCTAGTATAGTAGATAGAGAGTTGGCTGTAGAGTCAGGAGTCCTAGGTTCAAGTTCTATCTCTGATCCATACTGTATGATCTTAGGTAAGTCACTTAACCTCTCAAAGCTCTAGGTAGCTCTAAAGACTTTCAGTGTCAGAGAATGTGGCAACCTGCATTGGTAAATGGAGTTTCCTTACTGAGGAGTTCTCTATAAAAATGAAATCACAAGTTTGGTTCTGATTTTCTTTGGATAAGGCTCTCTACTTGGTGCTGGAGATATAAAAATAAAAAATAACAATATGAAGAAACTCAAGCTCAGTCCTCAAGGAGCTTGCCTCACCCAAGAGAAGTGTGCCCAATATTCACACTAGAAAATGTAATTTAAGATAAGTAAGAAAGGCTTCCTCTAGGTTTCAATAGAATGGAAGCTTTTTGAGGGCAGGGACTGTTAGTTTCATCTTTGTTTTTGTATCTCCCAGGGCTTAACACAATGTCTAGCACATTGTGGGTATTTAGTAAATGCTTGTTGATTATTTGATTCCTGCAATACTCTTTTCAGAAATGCTATTTTCATTTTGGTCTTTGAGAGGTGAGGGGACCATGTATAAAAGAAGCCTCCATAGTCCCTCCTATCCCTTTTTCCTATCTGGATTTTATTTTTGTTCAAAGAAACTATTTCTGGAAGTTCCATGTTGGGCGCAGAATTTAAACTTCTGACCCTGCTCCCTCTCTCCCCTCCTCCCCCAACATCTGGCTTCTCTTCTCCTCCAGTCCCAGTTCAGTTGTCTGTGGAAAGCTCTCCTTTGCCAGCTGTCCTCCATCTTTCTAGACAGAGGGATGGTGCAGTCTAGTGCCCTCAGCTGAGTTTAAGACATGGAGTTCAACAGTTGAGACCCTAGAGTTCTATGACTTTGAACAACTGGTTTTTTTAGTTGTTCCTCAGTTTCCTCACTCATTCTCTTTATATATTAGTACTGAACTGAGAGAATGCCTCCTTGGTTTGCAGGTCCACTATGAATTAGTATGATCAAATGAGTCTACATTGGTAGCATCCTTAATGGAGGAATATTGGGCTATTATATTTTTGGCCCTTCCTAGCAATGAAGAAGGGGTTTTGGGTGGAGTGGAAACGAGCACTGGTCCTGTGGTATGAGGACCTAGTCTCAAGTCCTAGACCTGATCAGAATTACTTGTGTGATTGTGAGTAAGCCACTTGCCATCATTTCCTCATCTGTAATTGGAAAGCGAGATGGCTTGGAAGTCCCTTCCCAGTCTAAATGAATGATGCACAGTGTTTCCTTTGACACCTCCAAGGACTTTGATCTTATCTCTCTGTTCATTTTACTGCCCAGCTTCTAGCCCTTTGGTCCAGTGGGGTGACAGATCCCTGCTGGTGAGGAGTCCTTTAGGTTGGGTGAGGATCCTCTTTCCTATCTTCTTCTCTCATCTCTCTCCCTCCCATTCATAGAGGATCATCAGATTTGAGGCTGGAATGGTCTTTAGTGATGATATGGATTCACCCTTTCTTTTTACACCAAGAAAATATGAGGTGGATGAACCAGAGTTTTGAACCCCAAGCTCTTTCCTTTTCCCTTTTCATCTTTCTCAGTCTCTCTTTGTCTGGCTATTTGTCTGTGCTCTCCCTTCCTACTTTGGGTCTGTTGTGAGGATATGTGGTTCTGGTGCCATCAGGCTCTCTTTCTTTCTCGGACCCTGGGAATAGATTGACTATATGTGGCTAGGAGGTTATTCTTTATTTTTTCAAACCCTTCCTTCTGTCTTAGTATCAGTTCTAAGACAGAAGAGCTGCAAGGGCTAGGCATTTGGAGTTAAGTGACTTGCCAAGGTCATATTATCAGGAAGTGTTTAAGGTCTGATTTGAACCCAGGTCCTCCTGACTCCAAGCCTGATGCTCTATCCATTGTGCTTCCTAGCTATCCCACAAATTCTTCTTAAAACCCAAAGCTAATATGTGATTACAAATACTGAGCATCCTGGAGTTCCTATGGCTGTGATTCCTTAGTGAGGTAGAGACAAAGTCACAACCAGCTTAGCCCTTGCCATCTTTAATTCCAAAGAGAAAGGTGTCGTCTTGGCACTTCCATATACTTCTCCTATAGCCAGGTAGATATAAAGGAGGGGGTCAGGACCCAATGGCCATTTTGGACATCAATATTAGAGCTGGAAGGGAACTTAAAGACCATTATGTCCAACCTTATTGTGCAAATGGGGAAATTGAGGCTCAGAGGGTTCTATAACTTAGCAAAAGTCACACAGCTAACAAATTGCAGAACTGGTGTTTGATCTCTGGCTGTCTCATTCCACATGGTGGGGGCTTTTGACTGTTCTTTTCTTCAGTTTTCTTTGGGATAGCCTTGGTTCAGGGCCAGTGGTGATGGGATGCCTCAGTAAGAGAAGTGGCATTGATAAAGGAAGGATGCTGAGCACACAGGAGATGTTCGATACATTCTCCTTAGCTGATTGATTACTTGATTGATTGAGATACAATGCAGCGTGAGAGCTCATTCCAGCGCTGGACGGAGTGCTTTGGCCTGGAACACGAACAGAGGCAAATGAAACCTCTCTCCTTGGGCGATGTCCATCGTGAGTCGTGCAGCTGCTCAGGCCATGCTTGGTGGATATTTGACTGGAGAGTTTATCCCCAGTTGGGGTTGAAAGCCAAGGGCCAAGACTGGGATCTTTACTTCAAGCATCCTTTGCCCGGCCTCCCCAACTAGCTCCAAATGAATAAATTAGAGGCAACCAACAGTCAAAACAGAAGCAGCCCATCTCCCCACCCTCATCCTGGCCAGAAACAGTGTAGAAGGAGCCATATGTATGCAGTTCTTCTTCATTAACTGGGAACAGAAGAACATAAGCATTTTAAATCTACAGACAGACTGGAGGAATCTGAGATGCTGAACAAGAGACCCATCCCTCAAAGCACAAACAGATAAGCAGAGAACCCATCAGAGTGCAAGTGGCTGTGCTGAAATACAGGCAGCAGTGGGGAGAGCTCTGGTGGCTAAAAACGGACCAAACCTGGTAGACCTGGTGGCCGAGGGCCTGGGAGGGAAGTCACTCCATCCTCTGGGAATGACAGTCTTATATGCCCTGCCTGGTAAAAAGCAGGCACTTTGAGGTGTTCCAAAAAGCAGAGATCCTGGGTTCAAATCTGGTTTCAGACCCTTCCTAGCTGTTTGAGCCTAAGCAAGTCACACAAGCTCCATTGCTTAGCCCTTTGTCATTCTTCTGCTGTAGAACCAACACACAGCACTAATTCCAAGATGGAAGGTAAGGGTGAGAAAAACAATAAAAGAAGAGGAAGGGGAGAGATGAGCACCCTGTGGGAAGGAGCCTATGCTTTTCCTTCTCCACCAGCTCCTGATGGACCAGCCAGGGGACCTGGCTGAGGACCACTAATTTGGACCTGGAAGATTCAGGCTGATAGATCTCCTGGGCCAGTTAGACACTTGGTTACTAACAGCTACTACCTTTGATGTGTATCACTACCTGACTGTCCCAAATGATAATTGTTGTTCATATGTTTTCAGTTGTATCGGACTCTCTGTGACTCCATTTCAGGTTTTCTTGGCAAAGATCTTAGAATGGTTTGCCATTTCCTTCTCCAGCTTGTTTTACAGATGTGGAAACTAAGGCAAAGAAGCTGAAGTGACTTGTCCAGGGTCACACAGATAGTAAGTGTCTGAGGCTAGATTTGAACTTAGGTCTTCTTGACTCCAAGCCCGGAACCATTTCCCCTGCACCACCTTGTTCTCACTGACTCATAGTAGGTGTTTAATAAATGTTTATTGATTGATTGATTGCCTATATTTTAATTTACAGTTGGTTTGAAGCCTTGACTTCTCATTCTCCCTTATCCCACAGAGCCAATTAGTTACCAAACCCCATCATTTCTACCTCTGCAATATCATCTCTTGAATCTGTCCCCTTCTCTTGACTCATTATCCTCGCTGAGGTCCGAATCACTTTTCTTTCTTTTTTGTTTTAAATATCCTTATGTTTCATCTTAGAATTGATACTAAGCATTGGTTCCAAGGCAGAAGAGTGGTAACAGTTAGGCAATGGGGGTCAAGTGACTTGTCCAGGGTCACACAACTAGAAAGTATCCGAGGTCAGATTTGAACACAGGACCTCCCATCTCCAGGCCTGGATATCTAGTCACCTAGCTTCCCTTTTCCTAATCACTTTTTGCCTGTTCTATTCTTGTGTAACTTCCCAACTGCTCTTCCTGCCCTTTCCAATCCATCCTTCACATAGCTGTCAAATGAATATTCCTGCAGTCCAGGTCTGGCCATGAGCTCCTCATCTCTGGAAACTTAAGCAACTCCTTTATTTCCTGTAGGACAAAGTACAACCTCTTCTGTCTGACATTCAAAGCCCTTCACAGTCTAGTTCCAAACTCTCTCTCTCTCTCTCCAGATTGATCACACATTACTTCCCCTCACATACTCTGCGATGTTCCAGCCAAGCCCACCTATTAGCTCTTTCCTCTTTATGCCATTCTATCTCCTGACTTCATGCTTATTCACACTCTGTTCCCCATGCCTGGAGTAATTCCCCACTCTCTCCCCATCCCGTCAACCTTCACCTCCACTTCAGAGAATCCTCAGCTTCGCTCAAAGCCCAGCTCAGGCGCCATCTCCTATGGGGATCCTTGCCTCCTACTCCCCTTCAACCTGAGATTACCTGGTATTTCCTCTTTATAGATTTGGTATTTATTTGTATAGTACATGTTGTTTTCCTCCCTCCAGGAGAAAGTAAGCATCCCTGGAACCTTGTCCAGAGCAGACACTCAGTAAACGTTGGCGGAATTTAACTGCATTTCATAGCCTTTTTAAAAATGTAAATCTCAGGCTAATTTTGTTTTTCCCATGACTCAGAAGACAATGCATTCAGGGGAGAGTCCTGGAAGCCTCTACACTTCCTTTCTCCCTTGGCCCCTTCTCTGGGGTCAACCTAGTGGAAATGATAAGAAAGTTTGTTTTGATCTTTGGAGATCTATCTGGATGGCCAACAGAGGATGGGTTGAATTCTCCCTCTGTGAAACTGATCACCCATCCAGCTTTGGATGAACATCAGATTTAGGGCTGGAGGGAACCTTACAAATCACCCAGTCCAGCCTCCTCATTTTATGGATGAGGAATCTGAGGCTTGGAGCAATGGTATGATGCGTCAAGGTCACACAAATCATTAACTGGCCGAGTCAGGTTTCAAACCCAGATCCTCTGATTAAGCCCAGAATTCTTTCACTGCAGGAAAAAACAAATTTGGGGAGAACCTGAGATGAGAAATCTTGAGGTCTGAATCTTGGTAGTGCTTTGTGGTTGCTAAGGCAACTCCAATGAAGGATAACGTTACTGTATACTTCTGTCATATTTTGTCCGTGTGACTCTAAACAAGTCACTCAGTGCCCAGGCTGCTTTCAGATTTGCAGAGAAGGTGCTAACCTGCATGCGTAGAGGGAGTTTCCTCATTCAAGAGTTCCCTCTATCAGTGAAATCCCAGGGCCAATTTCTAGTCCCTTCCTTATATTTGTATTTTATGGTTTGTAAAGTACTTCTGCAGGTATTAATATCTTTCTTCTTACACATCATAAGAGCAGGGATTTAGAGCTAGAAGAAACCTTAAGGGCAACAAATTCCAATACCTTTATTTTTACAGATGGGGAAACTGAGGTCCCAGGTCACAATACTTGCCTTGAGCCTAATTCATCATCTCAAACTGATTTCCATATTGGGGAATCTCTCCTCAGAGGAATTAAATAACTTGGCCAGATTCACATAGTTAATAAAATGGTAGAATCAGAATTCAAACTCAGATCTTCTGACTGTAAATCCCATGCCCTCTTTATTATACCTACTACCTTCCCAAATAAACTTTTCCTGAAATGTAACAGTTAGTGGTATCTCAATTGGATTCATTTTTTGGACATTTATTTATGTACCAGAACTGTGCTAGGCACTTTTGGAGGTGGGGGGAAGGAAGACATCTTCAAACGTTTGAGATATGGGTTCCTTCTTCTCCTGCCCCAAACTCATAGTTCAATAGGTGGCAAAAAAAAAATATGGGGACAGCTGGGTAGCTCAGTGAATTGAGATCCAGGTCTAGAGATGGGAGGTCCTAGGTTCAAATCTGGCCTCTGACACTTCCCAGCTGTGTGACCCTGGGCAAGCCACTTAACCCCCATTGCCTAGCCCTTACCACTCTTCTGTCTTGGAACCAATACACAGTATTGATTCCAAGATGGAAGGTAAGGTTTTTTTTTTTTTAATAGGTGGCAAAAAAAAATAGAATGCATGAAACTTGAAGAGAACTTTTTTTTGGGATCATATCTATGATTTCATGGATATGGAAAAATTTCATTGGTATTGGGAATGCCTGGATGAGGAAACTCTCTCTACCAGTACAGGTGAGAAGCTCTTCAACTCTTAGAGTTGCTCAGGTCACTGAGAGATTAAATGGTTTGCCTAGAGTTGCACGCTTTTGTGTTAGGAGTAGGATTTGAATCTAGGTCTTTTTGATTCTGAGGCCCCCTTGCTATATCCATTATGATGCAAGCCTCTCTAGAGTGGTTTATGAAGAGTATCAAGGGCGCATGGAGGAGGCCAAAGGAAAAATGGATTTCAATATGGGCAGTGTCACCAATTGGAAAGGGAGGTGTTGGGGCCATGTTGGGCAATTAACACTCAAGGATGGGATATGAAGGTAATTTTGAAGATGTCATCTTTTGGATGTCTTAGAAGACTGAAATTATTTGGGCATCAAAATATCCAGAGAATTTTTTTGTGGCTCCAGGTGCTAAATCTTGTACAGTGGCCAAAGTTCAGTTGGCGTAACCATCCACATTAAACTCTGCAGATGCCACTGGAAAGCAGTCTCCTAATAATCCATCAAAGTTTCTTTCTTTTCCTAATATGTCAAATCTTAGGTGTCATTGGGAAACCAGGGAACCATCCAGAGGAAGACAGTGAGGATGATGAGGAGACTCAGAAGCCTGACAGATTGGCATGGCAGAAGAGAGCAGAGATGCTTACCCTTTAAAAGAGAAGATCAAGGGGAAGCATGATAGTGGTTCTTGAATATAGGATGACTTCCATTTGGAAGAAGGGGTAGAGTTATTGTGTGTTGTTCTAGAGGGGGAATACTTCACCTTTTCTGGGTCATGAACCATTTGGATAGAGACTAGCAAAGACTCTTGATGTCATCTGTCCTTCATTTTCTTTTTTTTTTTAATATTATTTTATTTGGTCGTTTTCATACATTATTCACTGGAAACAAAGATCGTTTTCTTTTCCTCCCCTCCCCTTCCCCCCCCCCCCCGCCTTTCCCTCTCCCATAGCCGACGCATGATTCCACTGGTTATCACATGTGTTCTTGATTCGAACCCATTTCCCTGTTGTTGGAGTTTGCATTATAGTGTTCATTTAGAGTCTCTCCTCAGTCTTATCTCCTCCAACCCTGTAGTCAAGCAGTTGCTTTTCAGCGGTGCCCTTCATTTTCAAAGTGGAGCAATGACACCACTAAGGTGATGTCTCAGTTTGCGCAGTGAGACAGAATTGTGCAGTCATTTGGCTTCACTCTTTCTTTGAGTCATCAAAGTCCAGTGGCAGGTGTGTAGACAGAATTTACTCCTCAAGACTCATCTACCCAGCATCCCATTT
>NC_077227.1:719494937-719549937 GCF_027887165.1 Monodelphis domestica | reverse complement strand
TTCAGCACTTGTTCTTTGTGACTCTTCATGACTCCATTTGGGGTTTTCTTGCGGCAAAGATATAGGAGTAGTTTGCTATTATCTTCTCCAGTTCATTTTAAGTTGAGGAAACTGAGGCAAACAGGGGGTAAGTGACTGGTCCAGGGTCACACAGCTGGGAAGTTTCTGAATTTGAATGTACATATGCCTTTCTCTGAGCCTGGCACTCTATCCAATATGTCACCTAGCTGTTTGTGCTTAACACAGGGCCTGGAAAATACTACATGATTACTGTTTGCTCATTCATTGATTGGTCCAGAGCCCCATCCTCTCAATTATATTCCGATCTCCCTTTTTTCTAGTCTCCTCAAGGACATTCCCATTTGGCTATCATTCTAGTACCTAATTTATGAACGCATTGTCTATCCCTACAAGTTATTAGCCTTTCCTCAATTTCCCCATTTTTACTACTGGACTGAGCATTCTTCCTGTCATCCAGGCTAGAAACTAAGGAAGTAAACCTCTTCTTCCTCTTTCATGCCCTATGTTGATTCTGTTCTCAAGACATTAAGTTTTGTTTCAAAATGTCATTTGATGTTTCCTTTACGTCTCCATCCCCAGACCCATTTTTCTAACACAGGTCCTCATCACAATACACATACTCTAACAGTCTCCTTGTCTCCTGACTTTCCCCCTTTGAATATACCCTGGACACTATTGCCTGACTACTCTTCCCTAAGAATTGCTTTTGTCATGTCACCTACATAGAAGAGACTTCGATGATTCCCTGTTACCTATACCCATCAGTCCAAACTCTTCTGCCTGGCTTCCAAGATCACCCACAATCTGTCTCCCACCTTCTTCCTTTCTCTGTCCTCAAATCCACTGGCTTCCTAGCTGTTCCCTTACCCCTAATATTTGCCAGTCTCTTTCCTATCTTCCATTCCTTTGCTCTTTCTCTTTCCCCCATTTAGAGAGATCCCCCCTTTTCTGTTTTGCCAATCAAAATACTAGTTGGCATTCCCACCATATAAAGACAGTTTTCCCTGCTGCTTCAGCCCCTACTGATCTCTTCTTTTTCTGAACTCTACTTGGAGTCAGCAACATGCAGTTTAGCACCTAATTGTCCTTTAATTGGTCCATATGTCTCCCCCAAAACTACTAGTAAGGTCCTTGAGGACAGAGGGCTATATCTTAGATTTTGCAAGGAATCTCCGCCATTCCCTCTTCCATGCCTTCTCTCCTACTTGTCTCCTCTTTATCCTCACTGCTGCCATTGCAGCAAAGGCTCTCATCACCAAAGCCTGGATGCACCACCTCCCAACACATCTTTTGAAAACCTCCCCTTTCAGATATCGGAGCTCCACAAAATCTTTCCCTAGGTTTACAAACTCAAAGACAGACTTCACAGAGATCTCTCAAGCCCAAGAGACTGGAACCTTTGCTCTAGGACCGCCTCAGAGACCTCTTCCTGCCTGAGATTGGCCATTTTTTTTCTCCAGACTAGCCCAGAGATCTTCATGGGAGTTCCTTGAGAGGTTGATAATGGTAATTAATAATAGAATTTAGAATGGCATTCAGAATGGCTAGAATTCTGGGATTTTCAAAGTAATTTTACATGTCATGTCATTTGATACTCTCAACAATGCTGAGAGGTAGGTACCATTATTATGCCTATTTTACAGATGAGGAAACTGAGGCTGAGAGGGTAAGATCCTTGCCTAGGATCACACAGCTAGAAAATGTGTGAGGTAGGATTTGAAGTCAGGTCTTCTTGACCTCCAATTTCAAAGCTCTAACCATTGCATCACCTGGAAGACCTAGTTTGGAAGACTGGCTCAGCTCTTTTAATTGGGTAAGTACTTTTCTTGGGTAAGTCACTAAACCACTGCCTCAGTTTCCCAATATGTAAAATAAAGAGGCTGAACTCCATGACTTTTACAATCCCTCCCAACTCTGTGTCCATGACTTCATCCAATGGATTTATTTTTCAAATGAAGAAGGCTCCTCCTTTGTAAGGTGCTCCAGGGGATACCTAGTCAAATTCCTGGCTTTCCTTTCAAATTACATATCAGCAAGTTAGGTCAACAAGCATTTATTAAATGCTTACTCTGTGCCAAGGACTGTTTTAGGCACTAGAAATACAAATATAAGCATAAAGACAATTCTTGCCCTCAAAGAGCTAATATCCTAAAGGAACGTTATCAGTTTTTTTTTCCGTTAGTGTACTCCACAGTTGATGTTTTCCTTTTTTGTCAGTACCTTTAAGTTCCTATAATTTCCCCAATAATAATAGCTCTCTGAACCCCCACTCCCATATCTGTGAAAAGGCAATAATAACACTTGCTATGGCCACCATTTTGGGGGTGGAGGAATGTTTTCTAAACTTTTTATGCTTATCTTCAATTCAACTTAACAAGCAATCACTAAGCATTTACTCTATCGTAGGCACTCTGCTAGCTAGTCTGGGATGTACAAAGATAAAAATGAAACCAGTTGCTGTCCTCAATCAGCTTATATTCTTCTCTATGAACTTCTGTCATTAATGACACATTCTATTTCATTTCACACCAATGAATCGTTTCACTCAAGGAAAAGGCACCCATCATGTTGTGTGCATCCCATTCTGATGGATTTATGGGAGGATGTAGACATGAGTCACACAGAATGAGAAGATGGGAACGTGTTGAGATCTGTGTGCGCCCCTTAGAGATAGTAATCAGCAATAAGTTTACTGAACCGTTGAAGCATCAAAGTACTATATTGTAGTTTGGTTGGTTGTGTCCATGACATGTGCCTGTATTGGATTATAAGTTCCATGGGGGCAGGACATGTGCTTTATAAATTTGAGTAACTGACTTAATAATGATTTGGGAAGGAAGGGAATAAAGGGAGAAGAGAAGAGAGAAAAAAAGAGGAAGAAAGAGTGGAAGAAGGAAGAAAAGCAGGAAGACAGGAAGGAAGGAAAGGGGCTAGAGAGGGAGAGAAGGAAAAAATAAGAGGAGAGAATAAGAGAAAGAAAAATAAGTGAAGGAAGAAGAAAGAAAAGGAAAGGAGGAAGAAATGAGGGAAGGCATGGAGAGAAGAAGGAAGGGGAGGGGTGATAAGAGATTCAAGGAGCAAGGAAGAAATAAGGAGGTTAGCAAAAAGAGGAAAAAAGAAAGAAAGGGGGATATACTGCCTATTTGGGGTCAAAACAACAGTGGGAAATTTGGGGGCTTTTCATCATTTGATGATACTCTGGAAGACCCCTCCCCATTCCCTAAGTTGTTTACATGTGTTTGTGTCTCATAACTATTGTTGTGTGGGACCCTAGGCCTACTCTACCTACCCTGGGGATCAAATCTCTAGAGGACCCTTAAATAATGGAGCCACTATCAGACCTCAGAGGGAACTGAGACCCTCTGGGAATAGTACTGTTCTCCATCCTGAGCCCCAGCCACTTTGCCTTTCCCTTTCCTTCTAACCCAGTATTTACTCCTCATGCCAAGGATATTCGACACAAAGGACCTGCCACATTAAGAGTTTCATAAAAAAAAGTAATTTCTGACTGATCAGCACCCACAAAAAGGCAGCATTTTTTGTCATTTGTAAAAAACAACTCCCTTGTTCACACTTGCTTGCCTCTAAAATGATTCCATGGATTTTCTTCAAACTTTTAAAGGAAAAAACCACCCACCCTCTACCTTGGGGCTGTGACTGAATATGGGAAGTTTCATCCCCCTGGGATGACTTTGGAGACAGTTATAAATGACTAAAATTAGGAATTTGGGATGGAAACAGCTTTTCAACCTTAACCGGAGTGTTAGAGTTATACCCCAGTGTGGTAACCGAGAACATTGGTGAGGAAGCAAAGAGGCAAGGAGGGCCCAGGGAGAGAAGTGAGAGCCTGAATAAACCATGTCAGTCTTGGAAATGATATCCAAATGGAAACATGACTCCAGATACTCCTTAGGTCATAAACACTCACTTACCCTCACTCCTGCAAATAACACTTCCCCCACACAGATGTGTGTAAAACAACAGAAAGAGACTCCAGGCTGTCACCATCTCCAGGCACAGGGCTTGGGGTGCGGGAGAGGGGAGCTGAATTTCTCTGGGCTCTCGTTCTGGACTCTAGCTCCTTGTTCTCCTACTGACACCCGGTGTCGTACTGAGAGAAGTCTTTCTCAGGTGTGCCTCAACATGGCCATGTCTACAACATGTCATCGTAATGGCTGGTGTTTTTCTGAGACTCTTCTCCCATGAAGCTCGAATAACTCACCATATCTCATCTTGTGAGACTTGCTCTTCCTAGAAGGCAGCTTAGATGCTTCTTTGTGCTTTTAGAGAGCAAGAAATGGAAGCCCATTTGGCTTCCATTCCATCTCCATTCCATGTGGTCGGTACCAGAGTTCTTAGCAAAACTGGGAGGGAATCATGGCGGTAACCCCTCTTACTGAGCCTACTAGCAGGGGTACTTACCCTGGGACCTGTATACTTAAATAATATTATTGATTTGCTTTGTAATCCTAAGTATTTTATGAATTTAGAAAATGTTATGAAAGAATAGGCTTCACCAGACTACTAAAGGGGTCCCCGAAAGGTTAAGAACCTCTAATTTAAGGTTTTGTTATTGGCATACCCCCTTTCTTCCCACCTTGTGTTTTATCCTCCTCCCCCTCAGACCTTCTACCTCATCTTCTTCTCCCCATCACTTGATTTTCCTCCTGGCTGCCCAAGGTGCCCTACCTGAGACCTGCAAGGGAGTGGATTGGGAGACCTTGATGGAGGCAGCATGATACTGTAGTAGAAGAGTTATAGGATCTGGGGTAAGAGGACTAGGGTTCAAATCCAGCTCTGCTTCTTATTTTCCATGTAACCATGGGCAAGCCCTTAATCTTTCTCCTCATCTGTAAAATAAAAGAGTTGGATTAGACAGAGGATAGTATAGTCTTGTGGGAAAAAGATTCATTGGGAGGTCAATGACCTAGGTTTGAAGTTCACTTTGGTAAGGAATTCAAACTTCTAGTTTCTCTATCTTTAAAAATGAGGGGGTTGAACTATATGACTTCTAAGTTTCCTTGTAGCTTGGTTTTTCTGATGCAATAATATCTAGGTTTCCTTCTAGTTTTAAAAGTCTATGATTCCATGTTGAGAAAATGGAGACCATGAAATTCTAACTTTCTCATCAACTGTGCCCCCAACTTAAATAGAGTAATATTGGTAACTGGTAATTCTCTAAGTGTTCCCTACTCCAGAGGAATGCCAGGGGCCCTACAAAGGATCCCAGGAATGTATCCTCCCGGGGTTATGTTGACAGGACCTATCCAAGTATCCAGGCAAACTAGGACAATTGGTCATGACCAGGGGTCTTCAAAATTTGTTGATGACACATCTCTAGTAATAAATTATTTTCCTGGTGGGTATAAGATGGGGAAGAAGGAGAGATCTTCCCTATGGTCCCAGTGCAACTATGGTTATGGGTGCTCATCTAGGGATTAGGTGGTAAATGCTCTGAGGAGATGATGTAGGGTTCACAATAAGAATGCTGAGAGCAGCAGGGGCAGAGTTGGTGAAGATCAAATTGTTATCAGCAACTGGCATGTGTGGTTGTGTTGGAGACAAAGACCACAATTGTCTTTTCCAGGGAAAGTGGGATGTAGCTTACTTTCTCATTCTCCAATTGGTTGATAACATTCTTCTTGGGATTAAACCACAGGGCCCTTGGCATTTAGGAGGTCACTGGTCTTGACCAGATAGCATCACTGTGGTAGAAAACTTTTACTACCAAAGGGTAGTAACAAGGACTCTACCTTACTACCAAAGACCCCACCAAAGGGTTTTACTTTTTCAAATCTATGAATTTTAAAACATTGACTTCTTCTTGCTTTGCTTTGTGTCCTTACTCTCACTGTCTACCTCCTGATCAGGTTCATCAGACAGGGAAAGCCTCTGCCCTGAGACTTTGGCAATCTAAGATACATACTTTATTTAAGAACTTTAGTGATCCCCAGCATAATTTGGATTGGAAAATATTGGTCTCAATTCTAGGACAGGCATTAAAGCCCTAGGAAAGAAGGTCTCTAGGTTTTAGAGAGAAACTCCTAAGCAGGGGCATAGCTACTAGTACTGGTGCCCAGGACAAGGAGAAGGAAATGTGCCCCAAATCAGCTTTCCAGACAAGCCCATTGAGGACAAGGATCAGGAGAGACCTCAGGAAGAAAATTTGAAGCTCAAGGCACAAGGTCCCATTGGAAGAGAGACTCCTGGACATGGCCAAGCTGTACCTGGTGGGGGGAGGTCATCACTGAAGGAAGAAGCAGGGTGGCATAAATAGGGGAGAAGTTCACCTGGATTGTGGTCACCAGGAGGAAAAAGTGCACCATTTGGCCATTTCTTATTTGAACTAATTATTTGTACTCAGTGCAAAGCTAAGCTTTTCTGTCAGCATCCTCTAAATTTTGGTACCCTGGAGCAAAATACTGGCTGCTCTGCTCTAGTTACACTCTGAATCAAGGTCTTTAAGTGTCTATTGATGAATTATTCACAGAGAATGTTTCTCATAATCCACAATGAGGGAACTAGTATAATTCTTTCCATTTTAGTGAAAACTATAGATTAAGTGGCTTCTTCAGAGTCACTTAGTTAGAAAAGAGATAGGAAAAGGCAGAAATGGCACAGGAACTCAGGTCTCCTAATTTGGTCATTATTATTACTTAGCAGCATTTGTTTTCCTCCTTTAAAAAATTATTCTTTCTATTTACATGATTGTAGTCATTGTGTATAGGAATTCCTGGTTATGCTTAATTCTCTTTGCATCAGTTTCCATATATCCTCCTGTGATTCTCTGTGTTCCTTGTATTTGTCATTTCTAACTCCAGTACATTAATTTCTATTCTGCCACATAAACTCATTTAGGAGAGAATAGATTCTCCTTTTTACTGTGAGACCCTTTTATAAGATCATAGAATCACAGATTTAGACTACAAAGTCTTTGAAGCTCATTTAGTCCAACTCTCTCATTTTACAAATGAGGAAACTGAGACCCAGAGAGAACAGATTCCCCAAGGCAAAACAGGTAATAAATGATAAAGCTGGGATTCAAACCTAGGTACTGAGATAGGACTGCAGTGTGATAGGACTCCAGTTTTTTTTTCCCATTGTACCTGGGTGTCATTGTTTTGCTTTATCTCATTGTCCTCACCTATGATTTATTTTCTTATTCACTTTCAGGAACAATTCTCTAATTCTTTCTCCCTTTCTTCTTCTCACCCACACCTTGACTGACAGTTAAAAATGGGTCAGGTTCAGGGACGTCTGTGCTGTTTCCTCATTTCAATATTCCATGATTCCAGTGGTCCCAGGGTCTTCCATCTCTCTCTCTCTCTCCTTTCCTCCTATCAAAACTTTCCCACCCTATGGCCCATGTCCTTATAGCACTATTAATTAAAGCCCATTTGATGAGCAGAATATATCATGGCTAGTGATAGAGCCTGGACCTATGATGTCATTGGCATGGGGAACTCCAAGATGAGGAAATTCTGCCAACATAGGTTAGCAATTTATAGTCATCAATAGTCATAGAGAGTGACCTAGAGTCCAGAAAGGTTTGGTGAACCTCAGGAACTTATAGGCTAATTGGGGATCTGTAAAATAGATTCACAACAAATTGAATAATGATAAAGAATTGAAATAACAGTTCAAACCAACACAAGAAGAGATGCTGCCTTTTAGAAAAGGATAATTGCCAAATGAATGGTGGAGTAATATGTACCATAGGGATTCAAAAAAGGGAGGGATCATATAGCTGCTTGAGGCAGTAAGGTGGTACAGTGGGCAAAATGCTGGACCTAAAAGTCAGGAAGAACTGAGTTCAAATCCAACCTCAGAGCTAGCTGTGGATACTAGGGAAGTCACTTAACCTTATCCAGCCTCAGTTTCTTCATCTGTAAAATGAGGGCAATAATAGCATCTACCTCCAGGAGTTGTGAGGATCAAATGCAATAACACATAGAGTGCTTTGTAGACCTTAAAGTACTATATAGTAATCATTATTGTATAGTATAGCATATAATAATAATTATTATTATATGGGGATGTTCATGGAGGACTTAGAAGAACAGGTGAGGTTTGAGCGCTGATATAGGAGAAAAAAAAGGAAAAATGAATGCAAGAATAGAAGTATTCTGAGACAAAGAGCAGGGAAACTCACGCATGGTGGGGCTCATGCTTGACTTCAACTTTCTCAAGGAAATAAGGTCGTTTAGTGAAAATAAAAGTCTGGATGGAATGGGGGGAGGCAATCAGAGGAGAATAATGAACATTTGACACAGAAATAATAGGGGATCTTTTTGGGGATCAGTCATAGATTCAGGAATTCAGGCATTGCCGAGCCAAGTTTAAATAGATTGTATTTGTAGTGTGCCACATCATGTGGAGAATGGGAGGGCAAAAAGGGGAGATGAGGAGAGGACTTGGGTTGAGCCAGCAGAGGAGGGAGGTTTTAGGTTTGTGCCAGGAGCAGTGGGTACTTTTCCCAGATAGTCTGTGGGCCTAGAGTAGGAACGAAGAAAGCAGACAGTGTGGGTGATCCAGGGCTAAGAGTTGGCACAGTAGATCTGATGGAAGATTAAGGGGGTGGGAGAGGGATTCATTAGATACAGGCTTGATATCCGGAGGAACTTGCTAATGACTAGAATTATCCATAAATAGGATGGGCTGCTCCAGAAGGGAACAGGTTCCTTCTTAAAGGAAATTTTAAAGCAGAGGGCAGATGGCCACTTTTCAAGTCTATTATGGTGGGGATTCCTTTTCAGATATCCCATGGAGTAGATGGTCACAGAGTATCTCTAAAATTCTATGACTACAACCCTACATTTTGATGAGTATTTCATTAAAGGACTTATATATGCAGTCCAGGATTAGTATGGAGATATAACCAGTAGAGTGCCAAGGGGCTGGAAGATTTGGGAGTGGATGAACAATGAGAGGTTCTGGGGAGGAGAGAAAAGTAGTTTGTTGGGAAGATAGGTGTGAGAGAGGTTGTGCTCCAATAGGATGAATTCCATTGGGAATGGCAGTAGGAGACACATGGAGGGAGTGGAACCAGGATGGAAATAGGTCCACAGAACAGTAGACAGCAATGAAGTGAAGATGGATGACATTTATTTGCTTTCATTGCTGAAAAACAGTTTTACAGAATTTTAATGGCCCATAACCAGTATGGAATAGCTTGGATTAGGTACCTTCCCATTGCTTCTACATCATTTCTGGGTGATTCAGGTGGGGAGTGACACCTCCATGGAAGAATGTAGGGAAAGAGCTCTTCTTCCAATCCAGGCTGATCTTACCAATTCAATCTATTCCATTCAAATCAAATCTATTTCAACAGAATTTTATCATGTCCCTATTACATGCCCGACATAGGACTAGTCATTGGGGAACCAAAAAGGAAATATCCATTTATGTCTCTGCCTTTTTCTTGGATTCAGCCAAGCAAGTTTCTTGTCCTCATAGAACGTTCTCACTCCCACCGTGTGTCATTTGCCCTTGTCCTTGCCCAGTTTTGCCCTTCCTCCCTTGAAGCACAGCTCAAAAACCACCTCCTCCAGGACTCCTGAGATTCATCCTACGCAGGCTCTATCCTGCCAATGACTCCAGCAATATTTCAACCTTTATATCTTCAGAGCCACATTGAATTCCACCTGGGTCTATAGACTTTTGTTGTGGATATCCTTATGTATGTTTCCTTGGAGTTTGTCCAATACACTTCCAGAGAGTCTAAGTTCCTTTGTCCCTCTTCACTGTATGAATGATCTAATGGACTCGATCATTTTCTAGGCACACACACACTTCCTGAGTTGAAAGAGACCTTAGTGGCTGGCCAATTTTGAAATAAAGAATCACCAGTAAAACATCTCTGACAAGTGGTCATCTAGGCTTTGCTTGAAGACCTGCAATGAAGGGGATTTATGTGAGTGATAGATGAGAAGATGTTCCTTTTTGTTCCAATGGAATGAAAGACTTTTTATTTCTCAGGCGTAAAAAAAAAACCCACCTTGTTGTATATTAGGGTTTTTTCTCTCCTTTTTCAACACTACTTAGAATCAAATGATGATAAATGTAGAGTTGGAAAGTCCTTTGACATCATTGAATAATCATTTTATATATGAAGAAACTAGAGTCTAAAGGACTTGAGTGACAAGGTCACACAGCTAGGGAGTATCTGAGGAGGGATTTGAACCCAGGTCTTCCTGACTCCAAATATATATGGCAGCCATGATAGGCATCATGCTACCTCCTGGTTTTCTCTTGACTCTAAGTTGTGATGCCTAGGATTGGAAGGTGTTGGGATTGGCAAGGAAGGTTTTGGAATAAGACTTGAAGGAAGGGAATATATAGCACTGGGATAATGAAAAAAATGGTAAATTCAACAATTAAGTTGAAAAGAGCCCTTGTCTCCCAGACTCAACTTTCCCTTGATTCCAAGGGAATTCCAAGGGATTCCATTTTCTCCTGTCTTCTTTAACTTAGAAAATTCTGAGTTGCTTCTCTTTCCCTCACCCCCAAGTGTGGCCACATTTCCAATATTTTTTTAAAAAAGGATCGATATCTTTTGTTTTTAGGACACGTCTTCCAAATGAACCTTCCCCTTATCCAGCCAGCCACCTCTTGTCACAAAGAACAGAAGAACAGTAAGCAGTTGACTAGAACTAGCCAATACAACAAACAGATCTTAAGCCATATGCCATGTGTCTCACCTGGAAAGGTGATATAGGGGATGGTGTATGGGACCTGGAGTAAAAAAGATTTGAGTTCAGACCTTACCTCAGACACTAACTGTAACTCTGAGCAATTTACTTAAGAGTTAATAATAATTGCTAACATGTATATAGTGCCAACTATGCATATCTCTTATACACATTATTTTATTTGTTCATTACAATAATCTAATCCTGGGAGGTAGATGTTATTATTATTCCCATTTTATGGATGAAGAAACTAGTGAACAGGGTTAAGTGACTTCCTCAGAGTCACACAGCTAGTAAATGTCTGAGGTTGGATTTGATCTCAGTTCTTCAGAGAGCAGTGTCTTATCTTTTTCACCACTTAGTTGCCCTTTGTGCATTTCTGCCTCCATTTACCCTATATGCCTCAGTTCCTCATCTGTAAAAATCTGGAGGTTGACTTGATCGCTTCTGAGTTTCCTTCCAGTTCTGAATCTCTGATCTTCTGCTAAGAAGTGAGAAAGAGGTATTCTCTCATCTTTTCTGCCAGATTTGGATATTATAATAACATAGCGTACAACTTCCCTTTCCAAGGGTTCTTTTCATGTACACTGCTGCAGTCATTATGTGTGAGCTCGCATCAGTTCACATTTCTAATGCTTTTTTGAAGTTTTTCTAGTCCACATTTCTTATAGCTTTGTAACATGTACTCCATGATTATATTACATTTATGTGGCACTTTGTTTAGCCAATTCTCATTTGACTGACACATGATGCTCACTCATTTTTTTTTGCCACGTCAGGTTATTGCCCTCCAGGAAGAAGATATTCCCTCATCTTGATTTCTTTTCCAAGATTCATCCCTTCTTCCTCCATTAATTTCTGTGAAAATATTTTTGCTATAGTGAATACTATAAAAAGATCTAAGATCAAAGATCTAAGAATGGGTGAAAAACAGTATTGTATTTAGGACCAGAAGGGAAGCTAGGTGACACAGTGGATAGGGTGCCTGGCCTGAAGTCAGGAAGACTCATCTTCATGAGCCCAAATTTGGCCTCAGACACTTACTAGCTGTGCGATCTTGGGCAAATCACTTAACCCCATTTGCTTCAGTTTCTCATCTATAAAACAGCTGGAGAAAGAAATGGCTAACCACTCCAGGGTCTTTGCCAAGAAAACCCCAAATGGGGTCCCAAAGAGTGGGGCATGACTAAAGATGACTGAACAACAAAGTTTAGCACCAGAAAACTCGAGTTTAAAGCCCAGTTCTCCTTCTTGACAGAATCATGGACTCCCGACGTTGGCAGGCACACCAGAGCTCATCAACCAGCTCATCCTACACCTTCATGGGAGGAACCCAGATTCAACCTCCACGAAGTACTTCATGCAAAACCTCCCCTGCAAACCTGCAATAGACACAAACCCACGCCCTTGGCACACGGAAGCTTCTCACATTTGAGACCCAGTTCTCCTGTTCTTCTCACTTCAATCTTCAGCCTCATCATGACTAGTTGTTGCATATTTATATCTGTGTGACCTTGGCCGAGCCACTGCCCTCCTAGGAGCCTCATCTCCCTCTTCTGAAAAATGGAGGGGTTGGACTCGACAGAAGCTAAGATCCTTTCCACTTCTACACTCTCTGAAAAAGAAAAATGCCTCTTCATGTGTCCAGAGACTAGATAAAGAGCCATAAGAAAGGCTAAAACTCAGATGGTCTGAATACAGAGACGCTGCTTAGGTAGATGGGAGGGAAAGAGATAAGGAAAGGGTCAGCAAGTTCTCATGCTCGATGATCACCAAGCAAAACTCTGGGGCCCAAGAGGAGTTTAAGAGGAAGTAGAAGGGGCAGTCCCTGTTCTCAAGGAACTTACAATCTAATGGGAAATATGCCTAAGCACAAAAGGAGGCATTTTGAAACAATTGACAATGAAGTAAAGCATGGCACGGTGCCTAGAGGCTTGATCTTGAAGTCAAGAAGACCTTGGCTCCATTCCTCCCTCTGCCACACAGGAGCTATGTGACGGTGGGCAAGACCCAGGTGGCTATTTCAGAATTTAATAAATAAACAGCACTCTGTGTGCATTTGTGGAGAGAACTTCCATACCAGGAGTTCCCCCACAGTGATGAAATCATAGGTTTATATAGCCCCCTCTCTAGCTTCCCAATTCCTTTTCTGATGCTTCTAAATGGAGTTGAGATGACCATGCTAGACTCCTGAAGTCTATGCCAGTGGAACATAAATTCTGGCTGGTCCTACCAAACTGGAAGGGCTTCAGTACCAACAATGGACTGTTTGTTTTCTGAAGACCAGTTTAGCATAGTTCACTAGGCTGCAGAGCAATGCATTTTCCCACTACAGACATTCTCGAGGGCCAGCTATCACCTCAAAGAAGTCTTAGAGGCAGCTAGTTGAAGGCTTGAGTTCAAATCCTGATCCAGTCACTTACTAGCCATACAACCCCAATTTACTTCTCCGATTCTTCATTTATAAAACGAGGGGGTTGGGCTCTATCGCCAGTGCTGGTGGAAGGAAAAGAAACCCTAGATTCTTGAAATATTGAAGAGACCACTGTACAGTGGTAAGAGCCTTAACTTTGAGTCTAGAGATCTGGGTTCTCATTCTAGCTTTGTCCCTAACTATCCATGTGCCACGAGTAAGTCATTTAACCTCATGGGGTCTCACCTTGCTCATCTCTTTAATCATCTTTAAGGTCTCATCTGGTGCTAATGTTCTGTGAGCCCAATCAAATGGTACTTTTTGCACCCTGCACTGGGGGATCTTTGCAAACAGTGGGAAAGTCCTGGGTAAGTCCTGGGTAAATGAATAAGTAAGCTGTAGCTTATGCTGCCTTAATATCACCATTATCAACAGTGAAAAAACCCCACTCATGTTGCCAGTACTGACTACCAAGATTATTCTCATGCTTGAGGACTAGAAGAACCTATTCCAGAGGACATCAATGAATCTCCTTGCTCTGTGCTAGGTTGGGCATCAGCCCAAAAGTCATTTCTAACGAGGCTAAATATTTTTAAGGTGGTGTTCAGCACAGTTGTGGACACTCCATGTTAGCCAGTCAAATAAAGAATCATGGACAGAAAAGGATTGGTTGAGTTAAGAAGATCTCGGGCTTGTATGCTTGTCTTGTTGATAGTTGGACAATGTGCAACTGTTTGATCTCAGGAACAAACATTAAGAACTGAAAGGGACTTCAAAGATCAACTAGCCCAAACCTTTATTTTTAACAGAAGTGACCCAGACTCAGAGGTGGAATGTGATTTGTCCAAAGTCACCCAGGCAATAAGGGTCAAAACCAGAATCCAGAACAGAATCTCCAGCTCCAAATCCAGTGCTCTTTCCATTGCCCCACAAGGTCTCTCCAACTAATGGAAGATGGCCTCAGAATGGGAATTTTGAGCTGGAGGCAATTGTGACAGGTATTGGGGAAGGGAGCTTGGGTTATTGGATTTGGGTTGTTTGGGTCTGGGATTTGTAAATGAGAGAGGAGATTAATATTATTCTGGTGATGCTACAGATGGTCAGAGGATAGGAAACCTTTAATTTCTGACAATCACTGAACATCATGGTCTCAGAAGATCTCTAAATGGTAAATGACTCAAAAGGAAAATGAAAGATACGTTGTGAATACTGACAACTGGGCAAAAGGAATTACCTACTAGACTTCTTCAAGTATACCTCAAAGGAGTCATGTAGAAGTAAGAGTGAGAGCTAACAGACTGACAGCCTCTACTTAGAGCTGTGAAATATTAAAAGACTCAGGAAAAGGCCTCCAGTGCTTTGAAGAAATCCTTTGTGGAGGATTTATGGAAGAACATGGGCCAAGATGAGAAGGTATAGATTGGCAGTGATTTGCACTGGTGGACAGAGTGTTCTCATAGATGAGATAACATATCCATTAAAGTAACAAACACAGGGAGAAGAAATGATGATAACAGGTCTGTGAAGGGATGAGGAGGAGAAGTTGACAAGTATGAACTGGGATGTGAAAGGGAGAACTTTTTAATGAAGGGATGAACGAAAAAGGATGCTGTCAATATGGAGATTGCGAGACTAGAAAGAGAAGCCTTGGTGGGGGTAGATGGGAGGAAAAAGTTTGTGAGCCAGTGGTGACAGGAATAAGGAAACAACATTAATAATGTCTCACAACAAAACTCAAGGAAAAGACAAAGGACAATGCAAGGTATCATACTGTCAAAGTTAAAGCACATGTCCTTCCTTTCTGTCAACAAAAGGTAAACTACAAAGGTGGTAAGAGTAGAACCTTAGAATTATGGGTTTAGAGTTGACAAAGATCTTGAAGGCTAGCTAATCTTGTTCTCCTCATTTTAGAGATGAGGAAATTGAGGTTGAAAGAGAGTAAGTGACTTTCTTAGGGTCATATAGCTAATAACCATCTGAGGTAGGACTTGACCCAAGGTCTTCCTTACTCCAAGGCCAGTTCCCTGTTCATTATTTTTATGCAACTTCTCAGAAGTGGGTAAAGAGTTGGCCTAGAAATTGGGAAGATATTGGGTCAAATCCTGTGTGTGTAATTCATGTTGGTTATGGGAACTTGAGTGGATCCCATAACCCTTTAGTGTTTCAGGCAGTTTTCCTAAGCTATAAACTATAGAAAAGTTGGAGAACTGTATTGGTGAAAGGAAGGATCTTTCTGTACCAACAAGAACACAGGACCCTTTCCCTCCTCCACCCCACCCCAAATTAGCATGTATTCTCAGTCATGCCATTAAGTTGCTTTTGTTGAGCTGTTCGGGAGGAATTTTTGGGTAGTATGGGTTTTTTTTTATATAAAAAAAGTCATCAGTAAAAGAAATCTTAAATAAGATGATGATTTCTTATGCTTGTATAGCACTTAAAATGTACTTCTGCATATCCTTATTTCCCTCCACTACAACTCTGTAAGGGAAAAGCAGCTATTATTAATCCCATTATACTGCTGAGGAAACTGAGGCTCAAAAACTTGCCAAAGGTCACACATACTGATTAGTTCCTTTCCCTATACCACTAAGCCAAGTGGAGGAATTTGGGAAAATTACCTTGAGGAGAAGCTGCTAAATTGGAGCCCAGAATTCAAGCGGTGAATTCCTTCCTGGAGCCTTCATTTGAAGAAGCACCAATGCCCACCACAAACCCAGTTTGAGGGCCAAACTGTATCTATTTGATTGCATTTCTATTCCTAATACTTAGCACAATGCCTGGCACATAACAAGCCCTTAATAAACACTCATCTATACAGCATAGATGAAAACGCACAAAGACAATCGTCATCCTCGGTTACCGAGAGACTACTACTACTACTACTACTACTACTAAATACTTTATCTTTGCCAAATCAGAAGGCTGAGAATAGAGTCGTCTAAGACTAAGTCGTCTGGCTTTCCTAAGTTCAAACAGGATGGTAATTAGGTTGGTCACAGCGGGGTATATTTCTTTAGTCACAATTGCTCTCAAAGACCACCTACTAAGTTGTAGTAAGATCTGGTAAAGGGCACACTCATGCCAATGAGATTGCAAGGTAGGATTCAAACCCAAGTCTTCCTGACCACTCTGTTCTTCATTCCACACATTTTGCTCTTTCTCTATGTGAGTTGTGCGTGTATGCATAGGTGAGTATGAGAGACATATGTACAGACAGACAGAGACAGAGAGAGAGAATATTTGTGCATGTGTAGAGACAGAGACAGAGAGAAAGGGAGAGAGACACCGAAACACACAGAGAGATAGAGACAGAGAAATAGAGAGATGGAGAGAGACAGAGACATACAGACAAACAGAGGACATTTATGAAGTGTTTACTATGTGCTAGACACTATGCTATACCCTAATAATACAAATATGAGCAAGCAAGATGGCCTTTTCTCTTAAAGAACTTATAGTCTAAAGAGGCAAATAACCCGTAAAGAGGAGCTAGAAAAATTGGAGGAGAGGAGATGGCTGGGAAGTGGTGTGGAGGCTTGGTTTGGGGCAAGATTAGATGGAAGCTCACTGAGGGCAGCCTATCATGCCAAGGGGTTATTCAGGCTCTTGTGAAGGTGGAGGGGAGATGGAGATGATGGTTGCAGTGAAAGTAGACTTTGAAATGCTGAAGGAACTACACCAGAAGGGAGTGTTTACACTATAGAACTGGGATAAATTGGGATGATGCACTGATGACATAATTGACAAGTAGAGGTTATGGAGAAAAACTGAAGGTAAATCTGTGACAAGAGTAGAAGGATTATGAATCTGGTGGAGACTACTGCCCCATTTGTAGGTGTAGAGACCCCTGGGTAAGAGAATAAGAAACGTGAATGTATTGAGGTCTGTCAATCTATTCCCCTGTGGTTATACTCCTCATCCCTGTAACTTTTCAACTCAAGCCAAAGGAAGTCGATGAGCATTTGTGAAGTAATCACTCTGTGGCAGGACCTGTGTTCAATGCTGGTCATACAAACACAAATACAAAGAAGACAATACAAAAAAGGGAACTGAAAAGAGGAGGGAAGAGATTTAGGTGCCCATGGATAGGGGCATTGGGGAGAAAGTTCAGGAGAATCTGGAGCGCTGCCTGGAGAAAAAGAGAGACATGGCAGCTCTAGGTTCTGGGAGGGACCAGGCAAAAAAAGGGAGAAGCCACAAGGGCAGAGATACTTTCAATATGAGACGTCTAAGAGTAGAATGAGCTTCTAATATACGATTTCTTTTGGGATATTAAGAGAAAGGAGGGGAGAGTCAGGAACATAGCCTGGAGAGGAAAGAAGATATGGCTTCTCCTTGGCCTCCTCTTCTCTCCCTTCTTTAAGTTATCTCCCTCAGAGTATAAGCTCAGGGAGGGCAGGGCCTGGTTTTCTTGTGTATTCCTACACTTAGCATAGGGTTTGACACATAGTAAGTCATTAGTTAAGAGATTTTCATTCATTCATTCATCCATCCATTCATTCCAAAGTATAAAACAAGGGCCGACTAGATGTGTCTTGAGAGACAAGGATGGTCTAAGAGGGAGCTGTCTAAGTGTCTCTGAGCAGGATTAAAAGAAGGAAAGGGGGTCTCTGAGCCAGAACCAAGAGGGACTTGGTGAGTGGGAAGGAGATATTGATGGGCTAGGAAGCTATGGGTAATGAGATTAGCAAGTGAAGGGAAGTGAGCCACATTCTGGACAGACAAGTGAACTGTAGGTTGGCTTGCTTGTTGCCATAACTTCTGCTAGACTGTATGAATACATTCTAGGGGGAGACTGGGATGAGGTAACTGAGAGGTGAGGAGGAGGAGGAGTAGCTGGAAATCAAAGGGAGAAGGAAATTAGGAGGAATTTGATCCAAACAACTGAGGGGGAGGAGTTAGTGTGTGGGGTGAGGGACAACAGAAGAAGAGGAGGAGAGATCAGAACCTGAGATGATGGGGTAACAGGATCCAGGGAAGACAAATAAGTCAGGGAGGGTGATAAGACCTGAGGCCATGGGGAGGGATCATTGCCATGAGGGGAGTGCTGAGGTCTAGGGTTTTGGATTAAAGAAGACAGAAGATTTGGGGTGCAAGGGCAGCTGCCCAGGGGAAGAGCCTGATATGAGGGAGCAGGGGAGGGGGAGGCATGCTCAGTCTGGGCACAGAGAGGGAATAAGAAGGCATAGGAGATGATGAAACCCTTATCCCTTGTGTAAACCTTTTCCCCAAGATGGTTCCCAACACATTGGGGCTCAATGCTGTGACATTGTAAGAATAACTTCCATTTCTATCACACTTTCAGTATGCCCATATACCCGAGTCCGAACTTTACAATTACTCAACGAGAGGGGTCCTGTTCTATAAGATGCACTATTATGTTGAGCAGAGGTGTCAAATATACCCATGGAGCCTGCAATACTCCTGAGTTCACTGGAACAACATTCAGATGTAATTGGGGATATTTAATAACATAAATACCATGTTAATCTATCTGAGTTTTGTGGCTGCTGTTTTTATTTCTGGCTAAAGTATCAGAGAATGATTGTGTCAGAGTCTCATGGATTCCACTAGAAGGGACCTTAGAAGCCATTCATTTACAACTGCCTCCCCTCATTTTGTAAATGAAGAATCTGAGATCCAATAAAGGTTTAAAAAGTCCCCAAGCTCGTAAGTGATTTAGCCAGGTCCTATACCTTTTCTTTAGCTTTTTGGATCAGGAATCAGATTCCCCCTCCCCTCACCTTTCTGATCTTCTTTCAACTTATTCCCCACCATTGATCTAGGTGCTGCATTGGTGAATCTATGGCATTCGTGCCCCTGTCCCTCTGCCGAGTTGCCCAACAGGAATGCTTCCTCCCTTCCCTGTCTGTGGTAAGACAGAGCTGGGATGGGGGCCAGTGTTCACATGAGGTATGAGGGTTCCAGTTTGGGCACTCAGTCTCTAAAAGGCTCGCCATCACTAGGGACACTAGCTTCCTTTCTGTTTATCAAACAAGACTTTCCATCTCCCAACTCTGGGTATTTTCTTTGACTGGTTCCCATGCTTGGAATGTTCTCCTTCTTCATCTCTGCCTCCTGGCTTCCTTGGCATCCTCCAAATGGTAGCTAAAATCCCACATTTTATACAAAGTCAGTTGCCTCCACCTCTCCTGATTCTAGTGCCCTCCTTCTGTTGACTGTTTCAATATTTCTTGTAGAGAGTTTGTACATGCATCATTTTCATGTCGTCTCTCCCTCTTAGATTAGGAGCTCTTTGAGAGTAGGGACTGTCTTTTGTCTTTTTTTGTTTCTGTAGCGCTTAGAACAGTGCCTCATACATAACTGATGTTCACTCACAGGCTGACAGAAAGATCTGGGTGCAGTTCCCAGTCCAGACACTCATTATCTCTGTGACTTACCCTTTTGAAACCTCAGTTTCCTCATCTATAAAATGTACATGATAATAGCATCTACATCACAAGATTGTTGTGAACTCAAATGAAATTAGGTACGTTTTGCAAACATTAAACTTTCTACATAATTGTGAACTATAATTACCCCCCATTTGTTAAATGGGGAAACTGAGGTTCAGGGAGATTAAGAGACTTGCTCATGGTCATATAACCAAGAAGTGGCTTTTGAGCTCAGACTCAACAGTACATCCACACTACATTGACTTATCTCTCAATAATTATCCTGTGGAGATGCTCGGAAACCATCTACGAATGCCAACAAATCTTGGGAAGATTGAGGCCTGACAATGACAGAGGTGGAAAGAGCAAATACTCTCCCAACCTTTTTTTTTCTCTTTAAATATTTGCAGAGAGGGAGTGGGAAGTGGGCCCAGTGAATACAGTGCTTATTGCTCACACTACATTAAAATTCAGATCGGCTTGTGCAATATCCCCTGCATAACGGCTCTGCGCTGATATTTTTATAACTCCTAATATCAAACAAATTGCCTCTTGGCGGAGACAGTTTAATGTGACGAGGGCCATCCCCGCTAGCTTCTGAGCACCGGCCCCATAAAGATCACCGTTCTGTTACTGGGAACAGTGGAGCCATGAATTTCCTATCAAAAATACGGCTGGATTATGCAGAGTAAATCTCCGGTGGTATTAAAGGGATCATGGAATTTTAATTTCTTTTCTTTTCCACTCTCTCCTCCACCCCCCCCCCTCTACCTTTTCTCTTGCTAATAAAATAAAGTGGGAAGGGGTTGGGATGTGTGTGTGTGTAAGGAGACCTACTCACTTCCACTAGGGTCTGGGTTCCTGTGAACCACTGTTGGCCCTGGACAGCACTCTCCCCCCCTTGCCATACTCCTCTCCCACTCATCCCAATACTACCTCAGTGGCTAGGCTGGAGAGGGGTTGGGATGGCCATCCTTGCTCTGGAAGGGTTTATAAGGATCACAGCTTTAAAGCTGGAAGGGGCCCTGGAAGCCATCTGGCCCAACCCCTTCATTTTACGGATGATGAAATTGAGGTGGAGAGAGGTGATATGTATCACTCCCAGATCACATAAGAAGATGGTAGTAAAGGCATGATTTCAATCCAGGTTCTGTGTCTCTCTATCTGGTACTGAAACTGACCTACTCACTGGTCAGCCCGCAGCCAGGATGCTGACCACCATGTCAAGAGCCTTCCCTTTTCTTGTGGTGGTGGTGGTATTAGTGAGTGTTTTCTTGGGGTGGTGGCATTAGTGAGTGGTGTAGACCTGGGATGGATGAAATGTAGAAATTTAGCAGCAGCACCCAGCCTGGAAGAGACCATTGATTTAGGGTTCAGAGTTAGGGTGACTTGATTAAATGCTTAGGTAGCTAATAGGTTTGTTTGTAATTGTCATTGTAAGTCAACACTTCAATGGAGCCAAGATCTAATCCACATGGATTAGATTTGTGGATTTGTGGACAAATCCACATGGGGATTTGTGTCCATATTTTCCTATGCTTCCTTCAGAGAGATTTCACATTCAGAAAGAAGTGATGGAGCTCCGATCTTCTTCCCTTTCACAGGTACCAGGACAGTACATGACTTGTCTACCTGTTATCCCTTACCTGTATGGTCTAACCAGTCCCACCTCCTCTTCTCTTTTCTCTGGCGTGATATCCCTTATTCCTCTTTGTGTAAGCTGTACATTAGAAACATGCTGTAGCTCACATATGCCCATCATGTGCCAGTCCCTTTGGATCATCCACTGATTTGATTCTTTGGAGATTGTGATGTCCCAAGACTCATAAAGATATAGCACCATTGGGAGAACATTTGTGCTCTAATGATTAGAAGAGCTAGGTGGCACAGTAAATTAGAAAGACCTGAATTCAAATCAGACTGCACACACTTACTAGCTATGTGACACTGGGCAAGGCACTTAACCTCAGTTTCCTCACCTGTGAAATGGGAATAACACCACCACCTACATCCCAGAGTTGTTGTGAGGATTAGGTGACAGAATATTTATAAAAGCTCTTGGCACAGTACCTGGCACATAGTAGCTGCTATATAAATACTTCTTCCCTTCCCTTTATAGTGTCAGGATATTATAGAATTATATCAACCAATCTATAAGCATTTATGAAGTGACTACTACATGCCAGGTGCTGTACTGGGTTCAGGAGATATGAAAACATAAATGAACCATTCCCTACCCTCAAGAGCTTCCATTCTAGAGAGAGGGACCAATAAGCACATAAATAAATTTATATGAAGAAGATGCAAAATTAATACACCCAGAAGGGACTCATGTAGAAGGTGCCAAAGAAACGTGTTAATGAGATAGTTATTATCAGCTTCTAAGCACTTAGCAGAACTGTCCACTCTAGAGAGATGCTTATGTGCCCACCTATGTGGCCACAACCTTCTCTCATACATTTTTAGATTCTACCTCAAACTCATCATGACCTCCAACATTTGTGCAGTCTTGTAGAATTTTCTATTTTCCAATAAAATTTTAACGTCTACCACAGTGTTGCTAGAAGAGCAAATGGGATTCTGTCATTTGGAATGTCTATTTCCTCTATCCCACCCTCCCTTTACGTATTTGTAATTAGTTTGATCCTTAAGACACATCACTAGCACCAACTAATTGTCTTGCCACACAGTATAAATGATCACGTTCCTGTCTCCATTTGCAGATATCTTCCCAACACTTTAACTATGTAATCAGTTTGATGAAACATTGTGCACTCCATGGCTATTGTTCCAATTTCATCTAATCCAACACAGACCATCTCAACGACCATTTCTCTTGCTAACTAAATCCTTTAGGAAAACCACACAGAACCAATCTGGATGGAAGAATGTTGGATGTCACCAAAAGTTTTGGGAGATCTGCTCCCCAAATAGAATTTTTGAGTTGGAATTGACCTCAGCAGTTATCTAATCCAAACTCTATCTGTAAAGGAATCTCCACTAAAAAAACTAGTATTTCTAGAGCACATTCAAGTTCGTAAAGCACTCTACATGCTATCTCTTCATTCTACCAACCCAGCAAAGCAGTTTCTATTATTATCCCCATTTTGCAGATGGGAAAACTGAGGCTGGGTGCTGTGCCCATGGTCACTTGTTGTTGTTGTTGTTGTTTTTTGTAGTCAAACAGAACCAATGACATCATGAAATTGGGGCCATGATACAGTGTGTTGGACTGTGGCTAATCTGAAGGCTCTACCACAAGTTTGACCTAAATAGTCCATGAGAACATTTGGGAGGGAGATGTCTTTAGATAAGAACATCTCATGTTTCTTTTGAGCTACTGCAATTCTTTTTTGCTCATGGAGCACAGTGCCTTCTTTGATGTGGGCATGCCATACTGGGTGGTTCTGTGCCAGCATCTCCCATGTCTCACAATGGATATTAAAGTTCTTCAGAGAGACATTGAGTGTGTCCTTGTGCTGCGCTGCTTCTTCTAACCTCTGTGTGAGCACTTGCCTGGGTGAATTCTTCATATATCGCTTAGATGGTTTGGCTATGTGGTCAGAGCTGAGTTCTCGTGGTAGAGTTTGAATGTTTTTTATTTCAACCGAGAGGACCTCGGTGTCTGGTATCTCGTCGTGCCAGGTGAGCTTCAGAATTTTCCCAAGATAATTCGTATAGAATTTATTCTATTTCCCGGCACGGCACTGGTTGATTGTCTAGGTTTCACAGGCGTAGAGAGGTCAGCCCCGTGGCTTTGAAGACCTTCTCTTTGGCAGGCACCCTCTTCTGTCCCATCCTTGCCTTTGGAGCCAGCCAAACATTGACAATACATGCCTTGACCTCATCATCTACATGTATTTCCCTAGAAAGTACGCTGCCCAGGTAAGCGTATTGAACTTGTAGTTTTTCTGGAGTGGCCGCTGTGACATGGAGTACCATGAGAGCTGCCAACAGTTTCACAAGACTATGGACACACAGTTAATATCTGAGGAGGGAGCTGAACTTGGGACTTCCTGACTCGAAGACCAGGGCTCTCTCTCTACCATGCCATTTAGAAGTCTCTACTGATGTCAATTTAGGCATCTAGGTGGCGCGGTGGATAGAGTGCAGGATCTGAAGTCAGGACAACTCATCTCTCTAAGTTCAAATCTGGCCTCAGATACTTACTAGCTATGTAACCCTGGATAAGTCACTTAACCCCATTTGCCTTAGTTTCTTCATCTGTCAAATGAACTGAGAAAAAAAATGGCAAATTGTTCTAGGATCATTGCCAAGGAAACGCCAAGGAAACCCCAAATGGGGTCACAGAGACTCAGACACACTTGAAATAACAACAGCCACCATGACAAAACTTATGTCAATATAGCATATGCAAGAAGGGGCTGCCCATTCTCCGCTTTACCTACAATGAGGGGGAATCTACTACCCATCAGGGCAGCCCATTCCATTTTGGGATGACTCTAATTGTTAGTAGTTCATCTTCTTTTCTTTTCTCAAGATCAAGGTTCAATTTGCCTCTTCCATCCATTACTTTCATCCACTATTTCTGGTTCCTTCCTTAGGGGGACAAAAGGAAGACATCTGCAAGAAAGTTTTTCAAATACTTGAACATAGATATCATGATCCCCTGAGTCTTCTCCTCCTTGCTAAACATTCCCAGTTCCTTCAATGGATCCAATGAAATGCAATGCCCAATTCAAGACCCCTGGACCTCAGGGGAGCTCACTCTAGGGAAAGAAATGGGGACGGAGCACTGGCAACATGTGGCAACATTATGGGTTCTACCACATTTTTGATGATTACCTGATGAATCTTCGAAATACTTTCAATTCCCCTTGGATCCATTTGTGGGAAGTGCCATAGTGGGAGTTCTAAGAGAACAGGTTGGACTAGGGGTCCTTGGAGTTCCTTTCCAGAGATTCTCTGACATTCTGAAATGCAAAACAATTCCATACTTATGGAAACTATAGGCTGTTAGGTGCTTCTTCATCACCTTCTTCACCACCACCATTATCATCCTTATGGTCACCAACCACAAAATCTCTTGGGGCTGCAGTTTGAACGACCCCGTCCTAGACACTGGTCATTCTACAAGTTTCTTCTCCGGACCCTTACCATCCATCCCGATGGTTCCCAGTTGCCTTGAGGGTTCTTAGACCCAGACCTCACCTCTTCGCCCATGCCCACTGAGGGTAGTGAATTCTTTACATAGAATGGCTTTGAGAGGGTGCTGGTGGCCTGGGCCTTGTCTCCACCCTGCAGAGGTCTCCTGTGGGATCGAGCTGTAGAGGAGGGTAGCCCATGCCTTGGGATTTTGGACACCCTGCTGGCCACGTCCACCCACCATGAAGACTGGGTGGCAGAATCTGTGGAAAACCCGCCTGCTCCTCTCCTCCTTTTTCTTGCCCCTTCTTGTACAACCTTCTCCCTGCCACCTCCTGAGAGACCTGCTGCTCCAACCCCAATCTGTTGCTCCTGCATTACTAAAGAGCCTTTTGCCTCTCCCAACGCCTCCATCCCAGGATAGAAGGAAGGAGCCCCTAGGGCGCGATCATATTCTAGTGTTGGGAGTGGGGGGAGGCTAGCTGGGGGAGGGTTTCCCTGGAGTCTGCAGCAGATGGGGGAGGCCCCAGTGGGGTGCACGTGAATGAGTTTCAGGGAGGAAGCTATGTACCAATCGGCTCTTGTTCGCTGCCATCCAGTGTTTTCTCCCCCCAGTGAGTCTCTTAATTTTGCTCATTTATCTTAAAGAGCTCCGTAAGCGCCGTAGGCTCTTGAGGGGGGGTGCGCATGGGGGCTCCGACACCCGACCCCCACGCCTGCCTCCCAGAGGAGCCATCCAGCACGAACCAAATCTCATTTTCCTACAAATAGTTTGTCAGAAGCAGCAGGGCAAGTAATAAATCACAGTGAGCGGAGAGGGAGAGGGGGAGAGGCACCGAGAAGGGAAGGGAGGGAGGAAGGGAGGGACTGAGGGAGAAGGAGAGGGAGGGACAGATGGAGGGAGATGGCGAGAAGGGAAGGGAGACTACTAGGAGGAGGGGGAGAGAGGGGCGAGCAGAGAGGAAGAAAAGCAAAACAGCAGGAGGAGAGAAGAGGACAGAAGGGAAGGAAGAGACAAAGGAAAAGGGGAGCCGGAAATGGGAGGCGGTGTCATAGGTGGGGAACAGAGACAGGAGCCAGGAGGGAAATGATACATCTGGGCAAAGAGAGTGGGAAGAAAAGAGGGAAAAACTAACGGGAAGAATAAATGTTTGTAGAAAGTGGGAAACTTAGAAAAGAGAGTGAGGAAGGGAAGGTGGGGGGAAATGAGCCCAAAGGGGATGCTTGAGAAGAGAAGAAGGGGTCATTATGGGAAGAGGTAGACAAGGAGGGGAGTCAGGAGAAGGGATAATCTCATGGGCATCCAATGGTGGGGGAAAGGTTGCTCATCTGGCATTGGCTCTGCCCCTAACTTGCTTTATGACCTTGGGTAAGTCCCTTGACATCTCTGGACTCGGGTTTCCTCCTCTGCTCAATGAGGGGACTGGATCAGATCAGAGGTTCTTAACCTTTTGGGGAGTGTGGACCCCTTTGGAGTGTCTAAATGCATAAAACAAAACGCATAGTAGTATACACGAAACCAATCCCATGAAAACATATCTAAATTTCCCTCTCTGAGTTCATGAATGGACCTTCTACAATCTCTTGGTCTTTAGGGTCCCTTTGAATTCCACCAGTCTCTGATTTTAGGTTTCCCAAGTCAACAGGAAATTTCAGTCCCCCTGCCCCTCTATTTACACCTGAAGATATGCATGCATGTACATGAGAAATACAGATACAACATATCATACATGAACACACATGTAACACACATGGGTCGTACATATACATAGAAACATATACCTATACATACATGTACATTGCTGCCTACTCTAGGCTGGAATCTATCTGCCAGTCCTCTCTGTACTGTCTCAGCTCAGACTAGACTCTCAAGGCCTGGAGGAACCCCAAGTCTAGAAGTCACAGGAAGGGCACCTCTTTCTCATCTCCTCCCCACTGCCTGAGCCTCCCGCCATGACTCATAATCACCAAAGGAAGAAGTCACAGGGTCACCCTAGGGGGAGGAATGAAGGGAGAACCTGGCTAGAGACAGATGAATGGGCACCTCACGTGTGTGCCATTGGTGACCCTGGGCTGGGTGTTCAAGGGTGGCGACTGGGCCTGAGGAATCGTGTGTTGGCCTGAGAGTCCAAGCTCTCTGGTGCTCCTCAGAGCTCCCCCCTCCCCAGCTCTCGGGGTGATCTTAAGGCCCTCTCCTCCCTTGTTCCTTCAGCTGTCAACAAGAGAGGCACACTTCATTGCTTCTCCTCTCCCCTCCCAAAGGGACTTTGGGAAGGAATTAGGTCATATTTGGAAAGTTATAAGAGAGTCGGGTACAAGGACAGTCTCAGGGCCCGTGGGGGGCACCCTGGCTGGCAGCTGGCCTTTGGTCTCCCTTCTCCCAGCACCCCCTTTTCCCCCGCACTCCTTCCAGCTTCTGAAGTCAGTTTGTGAGAAGATGGGAAAGGTGCTCGGAGACCTTGAACTCAAGGACCGGGTTCTGGATTCCACAGTGAGTGGGGCTGGGATGCTGCTTCTTCTGGTTTTGAACTTCCTGACCAAGAAGAGATTCTGAGCACTGGGGTGGGGAGGTGGAGAATGAGGGGGAAGGGAGAGATGCAGCCAACTATATGACTAATAAGTGCTCATAATAATTAACTAATAAGTGTTGTGAGGCCAGATCCAAACTCGGGTCTTCCTGGCTCCAAGTCTGGTGTTCTATCCCCCTGGAACTCAGTTTCCTAGTTTGTAAAATGGGATGAGCGACTAGATGGCCAACAAGGACCCTTCCAACTCCAGACCTACCAGCCTGTATGTAGATCTTTTGTTTCTAGTTCTCATGTGGGAGGCAGGAGGGGAATGATGCTGTTGTTGGCCCATCCGAGGCGGAGGGAAATGGGGATCCTGGCTAGAGGAAGCTGAGTATTGGGAGGGTCAGGCAAAGGGAGTCTGGGAGAAGAACAGGGCTGGGGACCAGGGTTCTTGCAGACTTGGAGAGAAATGGGCACAGATCTATGATTGCTCTGTTTTGAGCTCCCAGAACCAGTTGAAACACCTCAGATGGCCCCTCAGAGGTGCCTGGAGGTGGGAGTGGTGGTGAGAGCACAGCCTGAGTCATCAGCAGGCCAGCTCAGCCTTGATAACTTTGAAGGATGGTGGATGTTCCCAAGAGCCTGCTCCCCCTTCTCCATCACCTCCCTCATCTTTCCCCTGACAGGCTCCTTGGTCTGAGGTCCCTGAGATCCCTCGGGCCAGTGTGTGGATGAAAAACCAGAGAAATAACATCTTCAACCTGCTCTTCCCTGGAGCCGATGCTTTTAGGTTCTACAAGAGGCACTTTATTTTACAGTGTAAACTGTGTGACAGCTAATTCATCCCTGGACTCCCTCAGGGGCTCTTAACATGGGGTCCATGATCTCATTTAAAAAAAAAAGGTTTGATAAGTGTATTTCGCCATCATTGTTTTCCTCTGTAATCCTCTGGATTTTATTTTATGCATTTAAAGTCATTCTTTAGAGAAGGGGGCTGGAGGCTTCACTATGTTGCCCAGAGTGTCCAAGACCCAGAAAAGGTTAAGAATTCCTCTAGACTAGTATTTTACCTTCTAGACTTTAAAAGGGAGAACACATTTACTTGATGCAACTAAAAGCCTCCCTGCATCCAGGGACATAGAAACATAGCAGATAGGTGGTGCAGTGGATAGAGCCCCATACCTGGAATCAGGAAAATGTCAGTTCAAATCCTCCCTCAGACACCAACTAGTACTTGGGCACTTAAGCTCAGTTTCTTTATCTATAAAATGGGAATAATCATAGCACCCACCTCCCAGTATCAAATGAGATAATATTTGTGAAGTGCTTTTCAAACTTTAAAGTACTTCATAAATGCTATGTTAGATATTATTATTATTGAATGTCCTTCATAATACTTTATGATAGTATCATTGAAACCCCTCATTTCTGAGGAAGCCAAGTCCGAAGACTGGTCCAAGGTCATATATGTTTCATTTCTTTATTCAATACACAGGATCCTTCTCTCATTTTGTTCTGACTCTCTTATTTGCCTTTAAAAGAAAAAAAAACCCTTACCTTATGTCTTAGAATAAAAACAAAGTATGAATTCTAAGGCAGAAGAGGAGGCAACTGGGGAAAGTGATTTGGCCAGAGTCATACAGCGAGGAAGTATTTGAGGTCTGATTTAAATCTGAGACATCCTGTTTCCAGGCTTGATTCTCTATCCACTGAGCAATCCTATCTGCTTTTGACACTTTGGGATACTCTGCTGCCTCTTTGTGACCTTGACATTCAGGACAGAGGTTTTACCTGGCTGATTTCTTACCTTTCTGGTCTTCCTCAATGTCTTTTCTGAGGAATTCCATTTCATTCCATTCAAGTCAAACTTAAAAAGAACCTACTATGTGCTAGATCTCTAGCTACAGGATGGGGATACAGACAAAACCAAAAATCTTTTTCTTCAAGGAATTTCCTCGGGGGAAACAAGTTCCTTGTTCTTGTCTTTATTTTCTCACTTCACATCTGGACTTTGGCAAGGTCATAGTGAATCTCTTATTCCTGAGATTATAGAACTGGAAGTGTCTATAGAGGTTATCTAGGCCAACTCCATTTTATAAACAAAGAAATTATAGGTTAGGGAGCCTGCACAAGGTCACTGAGCTACGAAATGACAAAAGTGGGATTCGACCCAGGTCCAGTTCTTTTGTCACTAGATTACAGCTTAAATGGAATGCCCAACTCTTTTTTTTTTTAAATATATTTTATTTGATCATTTCCAAGCATTATTCGTTAAAGACATAGATAATTTTCTTTTCCTCCCCCCCACCCCCCATAGCCGACGCGTAAGTCCACTGGGCATTAGATGTTTTCTTGATTTGAACCCATTGCTTTGTTGATAGTATTTGCATTAGAGTGTTCATTTAGAGTCTATCCTCTGTCATGTCCCCTCAACCTCTGTATTCAGGCAGTTGCTTTTCCTCGGTGTTTCCACTCCCATAGTTTATCCTTTGCTTATGAATGGTGTTTTTTTCTCCTGGATCCCTGCAAGTTGTTCAGGGACATTACACCGCCCCTAATGTAGAAGTCCATTACGTTCGATTATACCACAGTGTATTAGTCTCTGTGTACAATGTTCTCCTGGTTCTGCTCCTCTCGCTCTGCATCACTTCCTGGAGGTTGTTCCAGTCTCCATGGAACTCCTCCACTTTATTATTCCTTTTAGCACAATAGTATTCCATCACCAACATATACCACAGTTTGTTCAGCCATTCCCCAATTGATGGGCATCCCCTCGTTTTCCAGTTTTGGGCCACCACAAAGAGCGCAGCTATGAATATTTTTGTACAAGTCTTTGTGTCCATTATCTCTTTGGGGTACAGACCCAGCAGTGCTATGGCTGGGTCAAAGGGTAGATATTCTTTTGTCGCCCTTTGGGCATAGTTCCAAATTGCCCTCCAGAATGGTTGGATCAATTCACAACTCCACCAGCAATGAATCAATGTCCCTACTTTGCCACATCCCCTCCAGCATTCATTACTTTCCTTTGCTGTAATGTTAGCCAATCTGCTAGGTGTGAGGTGATACCTCAGAATTGTTTTGATTTGCATCTCTCTGATTATAAGAGATGTAGAGCACTTCTTCATGTGCTTGTTAATAGTTTTGATTTCTTTATCTGAGAACTGCCTATCCATGTCCCTTGCCCATTTATCAATTGGAGAATGGCTTGATTTTTTGTACAATTGATTTAGCTCATTATAAATATGAGTAATTAAACCTTTGTCAGAAGTTTCTATGAAGATTTTTTCCCAATTTGTTGTTTCCCTTCTGATTTTAGTTATATTGGTTTTGTTTGTACAAAAGCTTTTTAGTTTGATGTAGTCAAAATTATTTATTTTACATTTTGTGATTCTTTCTATATCTTGCTTGGTTTTAAAGCCTTTCCCCTCCCAAAGGTCTGACATGTATACTATTCTGTGTTTACCCAATTTACTTATGGTTTCCTTCTTTATGTTTAAGTCACTCACCCATTTTGAATTTATCTTGGTGTAGGGTGTGAGGTGTTGATCTATTCCTAGTCTCTCCCACACTGTCTTCCAATTTTCCCAGCAGTTTTTATCGAATAGTGGATTTTTGTCCCAAAAGCTGGGATCTTTGGGTTTATCGTATACTGTCTTGCTGAGGTCGCTTTCCCCCAGTCTATTCCACTGATCTTCCTTTCTGTTTCTTAGCCAGTACCAAATTGTTTTGATGACTGCTGCTTTGTAATATAGTTTTAGGTCAGGGACTGCAAGGCCCCCATCGTATGTGTTTTTTTTTTCATTATTTCCCTGGATATCCTTGATCTTTTGTTCTTCCAAATGAACTTTGTTATGTTTTTTTCTAAATCAGTGAAGAAGTATTTTGGTAGTTCAATGGGTATGGCACTAAATAGATAAATGAGTTTGGGTAGGATGTTCATTTTTATTATATTGGCTCGTCCTATCCATGAGCAGTTAATGTTTTTCCATTTGTTCAGGTCTAGTTTTAGTTGTGTGGCGAGTGTTTTGTAGTTGTGTTCATATAGTTCCTGTGTTTGTCTTGGGAGATAGATTCCTAGGTATTTTATTTTGTCTAAGGTGATTTTGAATGGGATTTCTCTTTCTAGTTCTTGCTGCTGAGCTGTGTTGGAGATATATAGAAAAGCTGATGATTTATGTGGGTTTATTTTGTATCCTGCAACTTTGCTAAAGTTGTTGATTATTTCAATTAGCTTTTTGGTTGAATCTCTAGGATTCTTTAAGTAGACCATCATGTCATCCGCAAAGAGTGATAACTTGGTCTCCTCCTTGCCTATTTTGATGCCTTCAATTTCTTTATCTTCTCTAATTGCTACTGCTAGTGTTTCTAGTACAATGTCAAATAGTAGGGGTGATAATGGGCATCCTTGTTTCACTCCTGATCTTATTGGGAATGCATCTAGTTTATCCCCATTGCAGATGATATTAGCTGTTGGTTTTAGATATATACTGTTTATTATTTTTAGGAATGACCCTTCTATTCCTATGCTTTCTAGTGTTTTTAATAGGAATGGGTGTTGTATTTTATCAAAGGCTTTTTCTGCATCTATTGAGATAATCATGTGGTTCTTGCTAGTTTGCTTGTTGATGTGGTCAATTATGTGGATGGTTTTCCTAATGTTGAACCAGCCCTGCATCCCTGGTATGAATCCTACTTGATCATGGTGAATGATCCTTCTGATCACTTGCTGGAGTCTTTTTGCTAGTATCCTATTTAAGATTTTTGCATCTATATTCATTATGGAGATTGGCCTATAGTTTTCTTTCTCTGTTTTTAACCTGCCTGGTTTTGGAATCAGTACCATGTTTGTGTCGTAAAAGGAGTTTGGTAGAACTCCCTCTTTGCTTATTATGTCAAATAGTTTGTATAGTATTGGGGTTAACTGTTCTCTGAATGTTTGATAGAATTCACAGGTGAATCCATCAGGCCCTGGGGATTTTTTCTTAGGAAGTTCTTTGATGGCTTGATGGATTTCAATTTCTGATATGGGATTATTTAAGAATTCTATTTCCTCTTCTGTTAGTCTAGGCAGTTTGTATTTTTGTATATATTCATCCATTTCTCCTAAATTGGTGTATTTGTTGCCATATAATTGGGCAAAGTAATTTCTAATGATTGCCTTAATTTCCTCCTCATTGGAGGTGCTGTCCCCCTTTTCATCTTTAATGCTGTGAATTTGCTTTTCTTCCTTCCTTTTTTTAATTAGATTGACCAGTACTTTGTCTATTTTGTTTGTTTTTTCAAAGTACCAGCTTCTTGTCTTATTTATTAAATCAATAGTTCTATCACTTTCGATTTTATTAATTTCTCCCTTAATTTTTAGGATTTCTAATTTGGTTTTCTGCTGGGGGTTTTTAATTTGATCGCTTTCGAGTTTTTTCAATTGCATTTCCAATTGATTGATCTCTGCTCTCCCTTGTTTGTTAATATAAGCTTTCAGGGATATGAATTTGCCTCTGATTACCGCTTTGGCTGCATCCCAAAAGGTTTGAAAGGATGTTTCGCCATTGTCATTTTCCTTGATGAAATTATTAATTGTTTCTATGATTTCTTCTTTAACTAAACGGTTTTGGAGTATCATATTGTTTAATTTCCAATTGGTTTTAGATTTGGTTTTCCATGTACCATTACTAATCATTATTTTTATTGCCTTGTGATCTGAGAAGGCTGCATTCATTATTTCTGCTTTTTTGCATTTGTGTGCTATGTTTCTGTGACCTAATGTATGGTCAATTTTTGTGAATGTGCCATGTGGTGCTGAGAAGAAGGTGTATTCCTTTTTATCCCTATTTATTTTTCTCCATATGTCTATTAATTCTAATTTTTCTAAGATTTCATTCACTTCTTTTACCTCTTTCTTATTTATTTTTTGATTTGATTTATCTAAATTTGATAATGGTTGGTTTAAGTCTCCCACTAGTATGGTTTTATTGTCTATTTCTTCCTTCAATTCTCCTAGTTTCTCCATTAGAAATTTGGGTGCTATATTATTTGGTGCATACATGTTGATTAATGATATTTCCTCGTTGTCTAGAGTCCCTTTTAACAAAATATAATTACCTTCCCTATCCCTTTTGATCAGGTCTATTTTTGCATTGGCTTTATCAGATATCATGATTACCACTCCTGCCTTCTTTCTATCAGTTGAGGCCCAGAAGGTCTTACTCCATCCTTTAATTCTGACCTTGTGGGTGTCAACCCGCCTCATGTGTGTTTCTTGAAGACAACATATGGTAGGGTTTTGGATTCTAATCCATTCTGCTATTCGTCTACGTTTTATGGGTGAGTTCATCCCATTCACATTCAAAGTTATGATTGTCATTTGTGGACTCCCTGGCATTTTGATTGCCTTCCCTAATTCTAACCTTTTCTTCTTCGGCTCTACCTTTTAGTCCAGTGATTTACTTTGAATCAGTGCCCCCTGTCCCCTCCCTTGATGTTTCCCTTTTTAGTCCCTCCCTTTTTCTTCTCTCCCCCTCCCCCCTCTCTTTCCCTCCCTTTTTGTTCTCCCTCTCCCCCTCCCCCCCTTGGTTTTCCCTTCTCCTTACCCTTGTTGGGTAAGATAGAATTCAAGATCCCAATGGATCTGGATGTTTTTCCCTCTCAGAGTTGATTTCCCTGAGATTGAGGTTTAAGTAACCCCCCCCTTCTCTTCCTCTCCTTCTTATAGGAGTTTTCTTCCCCTCCCCTTCCCATGTGAATCTTTGTGTGAGAACGATTATTCTATTTGGTCTTTCTTTACCCCCTATTTATACATTACATTTTCCCCACATATTAGCATACATAGATTGATATAAATGTGGTCCTTATAGAAGAGAGTTTGAGTAAAAGAAGAAGATAACATTTTTCCCCTTTCCTTAATATTTACCTTTTCAGGTATTCCTTGCTCTTTGATTTTCGGTATCAAACTTTCCACAGAGCTCTGGTCTTTTCTTTGCAAAAAGTTGGAAGTCTTCTATTTTGTTGAATGCCCATACTTTCCCCTGGAAGTATATAGTCAGTTTTGCTGGGTAGCTGATTCTTGGTTGGAGACCCAGCTCTCTTGCCTTTCTGAAGATCATGTTCCATGCCTTACGATCATTCAGAGTAGAACTTGCAAGGTCTTGGGTGACCCTGATTGGCATTCCTTTATATCTAAATTGTCTTTTTCTGGCTTCCTGTAGGATTTTTTCTTTTGTTTGATAGCTTTGGAATTTGGCAATTACATTCCTGGGAGTTGTCTTTTGGGGGTTTAGTGTAGAAGGTGTTCTGTGAGCTCTGTCAGTGGCTGTATTGCCCCCTTGTTCTAGAATCTCTGGGCAATTTTCTTTGATTATATCTTGTATCACCATGTCCAGTTTGGTGTTTATTTCTGGCTTTTCTGGGAGTCCAATTATTCTTAAATTTTCTCTTCTCCCTCTATTTTCCAGATCTATCACCTTGTCGGTGAGATATTTTATGTTCTCTTCTAATTTCTTGGTGTTTTGGCTTTGCTTTATTAGTTCTTGCTTTAAAGCCTGGTTTTCTTTTACAGTTTGGTCAAACTGGTTTTGTAGATGCATGAATTTCTTTTGCATTATTTCCCACTTTTCCTCCCAGAGGGGAATGCCCAACTCTTAGGGGAGTTCGTTCATCTGTTCATCACCCTTCCTGCTACCCAGCTTCCCCCTCTGTGGGGTATTTGGTAAATTTTTTGACATCCTGGGTAAATTACTGCAGTTTAACTACCTTCTCAAAAATCCAAATGATTACTAAATTTCTTCCTAGGCTTATCTTAAACTTTGACCTTCCTATTTGTTCCCATCTTTACTGCCATATTGGAAGCACCTAGATCATCCTTGGATTTTCACCTCTTTGACAATTGGCCTTTGAGAAAACTCTTGTCAGGTCTGGATGCACCACTGCTTCAAAGTCATCTTAGAACCATGGGATGCTCAAGCTGGAAAGGATTGTTGGTTCCTCTAGTCCAACCCTCTAATTTTATAAATGAGCTCATCTCAGATAGGGCAAGTGAATTGCTCTAAGCCACCTAGCCAGTTGATGCCCCAAATGGTACTGGGCTCCAACTCTGATTCAAGATCAAATGGACTTTCTGTTGTAGCAGCTGTACCCCTGATCGTGTCTTTTCCTAAAGCCCTCTGACTATGTTCCATTGCTCGCTCTTTGCTCCAGTCTACTTTTGGGGTGCATGGCTGATCCTTCTCTTCTTTTCTTCCACACCACCCCATCTTCTAGCACATTTCAGGAACCTTATTCAAAGCTCTGTTTGTCTACTTATCTTGTTCGGAAGTATTCTTGAGTCACTATTTGCCTGGCATTCCCCTTTCCATATCCATCCATCCAAGCAATTATCAAGTGCCTAATACAAAGACAAACAAACAGTTCCAATTCATTCTCTCCCCATCAGCTCCTGAAATCCTACATCTTCCATGAACCATGGTGCTCAATAAATGCTTCTTTCCCATCTGCCTAAAGTCTGCTTGAATTGATATCACAGAGAGATTCCAAAGAAAAGTGATCAGAATAGTGAAGCATCTCAAGATGACGCCAGCCATGTGCAGATTGGTTGAAGGAACTGGGAATGGTTAGCTTGGAGAAGAGTTGGGTGTACACAGCTGTCTTTCAGGGATTTGAAGGACTTTTAAGTAAAAGAGGGATTTTCTTTGTTCTGACTGTATTGAGAAGGCAGAATTGTAGGAACAGTAAGGGGAAGTTGTTAGACTGGTAGATTTGGGCTCCAGGCTATGAAAAATCTGACAATGAGAGCCATGCCATAGTGTAAAGAATTGCTCTCCTCTCCTCCCTGTCTCCCATGGAGGTCATTAAGCAAAGGGTTTGGTTGACCACTTGTCAGAGATGTTGTAGAGGGGACTCTGGTTCAGATACTGCTTGAACCAGGTGATCTTTTTTATTTGAAAATTTTTATTTAACTGATTAAGAAAAATTTCCCATGGTTCCATGATTCATGTTCTTTGCCTCCCTTCCTTCCACCCCTCTCCCATAGCCAATGAGCAATCCCACTGGGTTTTACATGCGTCATTGATCAAGACCCATTTCCATACTATTGATAATAATTGCATTGGGGTGATCTCTTGGAGTCTCCATCCCCAGCCATATCCCCTCGACCCATGTGATCAAACAGTTGTTTTTCTTCTGTGTTTCTACTCCCACAGTTTTTCCTCTGAATGTGGAGAGTGTTCTTTCTCATAGTGGACCAGGCGATCTTCACGGTCCCTACCATTTCAGAGATTCTAGGATTCTGTGATGCATTGTGGCCAGCCTTCTCCAGGGTGGTCTTTATCACCCCAGGGAGAGAAGATTCCTTCAGAACCCTGGGACAGAGGCCTTCTTGCAGCCAGCTGTGTTCTCAGCATATCATCCAGCATACTGTGAAGACTCAATGAATATTTGTTGGGTGTGAGGACTAATGGTAGCAAGCCCATTCAGATGACCCACATGTTTCAGAGTTATATACTCAGGTTGGATTCAGGAAAGGATGAGGGAATCTCTCAGAGGGCCCTAAGGAGAGTCCAAGGGGAGCAGGACGAAGAGGTCCCCAGCCCTGATGCCACTAGGATTTCCAGGTGAGAGTTTAGCCACCAGATGGCAGACACATTGCTGTGCCGGGACGTCCTAGATCAGTGAACTGCCGAGAGGAAGAGAGAACCCCATGAGAAGCATCTGGGGCATTTCTCTCCTTCTCCATGAGACTCGGAGGAGCTTCTGGTTCTCTGACCTATTTGAAGAGAAACCTGCAGCCCTCAGCCTCAAGGAACTTGGTCACAAAGAGAGGAAGAGTGATACGATGGCTGAATACTGCTTACTAGCGCGCCAAAAGGTTGACAAAGTGGCTTAATGGACGTCATCTCATTCTGTCCTCACCGCAGCTCCGACTTCCTTGTCATTACTGTGATCAGGCAGTGGGCTCAGTAAGCCCTGATGGCGCGTCAGGCACAGGGCATGATGATGGAAGCTTATTATTAGCTTGTATATTGTTATAATGGACTATATTACACCAGAATATTAGAGATTAGTACAAATATTGTACACAAACAACACATTATACTATACGACTAGTAGTTAAGGTTTACCCATATCAATGTGAGCTATATTTTTTGTATACTAATGTATTATTGGTATGCAATATTGGTATAGTAATAATATTATAAATGATAATATTATGGTACAGTGTAGTATGCTATAGTTTATTATTGTCATTATAACTACTACATTATTACTACATCATTGCTACCATTGTCACCACCACTAGTAGTACCGTTTCTTCTTTTCCTCTTCCTCTTCCTCCTTCTACTGTTACCACCACCACTACTACCATTACTACTACTACCACCATTACCACCACCACCACTACTACTACTATCACCATCACCATTACTACTACTACTACTACTACTACTACTACTACTACTACTACTACCACCATCACCACCACCACTACTACTATCACCACCACTAGCAGTACCATTTCTTCTTTTCCTCTTCCTCTTCCTCCTTCTACTGCTACCACCACCACTACTACCATTACTACTACTACTACCACTACCACCACCATTACCACCACCACCACCACCACCACCACTACTACTACTATCAATTCTATCACTACCACCACCATTACTACCATCACCATCACCATTACTACTACTACTACTACTACTACCACCACCACCACTACTACTACTACCAATACTACTACTACCAATACTATTACTACTACTGCCATCATCACTACCACTACCACTACTACTACCATCACTACCATCACCACCACTGCCACCACCATCACCACCACCACCATTATTACTACTACTACTACCATCACTACCATTAAAACCACCACCACCACCACTACTCATACTACTACATACCACACTCCTACTACTACTATCACCAATACTATTACTACTACTGCCATCATCACTACTACCACCACTACTACTACCATCACTACCATCACCACCACTGCTACCACCATCATCATCACCACCACCACTACTACAACTACACTATTACAAAATTGGAGTAACAGTTCTTGACTACTAACCAGTGTGTGTCCCAGAACAAATCGCTTTCCTTCTGTGGACCTCCATTTGTTCCCCTCTAAATGGATATGCTTGGCTTCAGTGGGTTTCCTTGAGAGCGGGGAATGTCTTTTGTACTTGTATTTGTAGGCCCAATACTTGACACAGTGCTTGATTCATGCTGTTGTTGTTGTGTCATTACAATTGTGTCTGACTCTCTGTGACTCTATTTGGTGTTTTCTTGGAAGAGGTACTGGAGAAGTTTGCCATTTCCAGCTCATTTTACAGATGAGGAGAGGGAGGCAGATAGGGTGAAATGACTTGTCCAGGATTGTACAACTAACTAGTATCTGAGACTGGATTTGAACTCAGGTCTACTGATTCCAGACCTGGCTCTCTATACCTTAAACTGTCCATATTATGTAAACTACATATAAACCCTTGCTAATTTTTCAAACCTCTTTGGGTCTCAGTTTCTTCATTTGTTAAATGAGGGAGCTGGGTTAGATGACCTCTTGAGTTTCCTTCCTGTTCTAGTTCCTTCTCTGTGAAAACTAACAGACAATGTATGTTCTTCATCGGTACCCTGACAGTTTCAGGAGAATTCAAGGATGTATCCTGGATCCCCCGGATAGACCTCCATAAACATATGGGAAGACATGGATGGGTAGCAAGTATGGATGTGTTTCTGCCTGCATCATTGGAAGGAGTGCCTGCCATGGATGAGATCATGGAGCTTTTAGCACCACAGAGTGCTTTCTTATCCTTTTCAAAACTCTCAAGTCCCCCTCTCAGTAGCCTTACAGATCTGACCATAACATATCACTGTACTGGTCATCACTTCCATCTGGTAAGATCAAGAAGATGGATCTGATCTGGAAGTCTAAATTCAGATACCTTAATCCCTTCTTTACCCCGAATCCTGAATCATTGGCTGGCCATTGACAAGAACCTACCCTTTTCCTGCACTTCCATAGTATACTATAATATACTATTGGTTATAATATTTAAACTAACATTAATAATAAATATTAATCTATTATTTATATATCATATATTATTTATAATATAATAAATAACTACAATATTCTATTTAATAATTTGTTGTTGCTATTCAGTTGTGACCCTATTTAGATTTTCTTGACAAAGATACTTAAGTGGTTTACCATTTTCTTCTCCAGCTCATTTTACAGATGAAGAAACTGAGGCAAACAAGATTAAGTGACTTGCCTAGGGTCACACAGCTAAGAAATATCTGATGGCAGATTTGAACTCATGAAGGTGAGTCTTCCTGACTCTAGGCTCCGCAATCTATCCACTTTGCCACCTAATTGCCCCATAATAACACTAACTATGCTCCTCATATACAGAAAGGGATTAATAAATGCCTGTTGCTTTTTGCCTGATAATGATCATGGTGAACACTTGGCTCATAGGGCTGTTGAGAGGATGCTAGAATCTATTGAAATGATGATTTAAAAAAACCCTTACCTTTGGTCTTAGTATCAATTCTAAAAAAGAAGAGTGGTAAAGTCTAGGCAATTGAGTTTAAGTGACTTGCCCAGGGTAATACAACTAGGAAATGTTGGAGGTCAGATTTGAACCCAGATGCTCCAGACTCCAGGCTTAGAGCTCTATCCACTGTGCTACCTAGCTGCCCCTATGATGATGACTCTTTAGAACTGGTTGGCAAAGACTTAGATCTAGAGCAGCAAGGGACTTCAGGGACCATCAAAGTCAACCCCTTAATTTCATAGATGAGGAAACCAAGATTCCCTGGGGTTATATGACATGCTCATGGTCACAGAGGTAAGATTTGAACCCAAGTCTTCCACATTCCACATCATTAATCATTTGGACCTGTATTTTTAATGTTAGGCTTTTAAAAATGAACAAAGTTGTTCTCTTTCCTTCTCCATCTATCTGAAAATTAAAGACAAACCAGATGCTTGTTATAAATATTCAGAGTCAAGTAAAACAGATTTCTGCATTGACTTTGTCTGGAAAAAAAAGTGCTTCAGTCAGCAAGCACCCTGGGTCCGTCACTTCTCTGTCAGGAGGTGGGGAGTGCACTTCCTGGTCCGTCCTCTGGAACTGAGGAACAAGCATTTATTAAATGTTTGCTGTGTGCCAGCCTCTGACCTAAGTACTGGGATACAAAAAAAAAAAGACAACTAGTTAACTAAGGCAGTGTTTAACCACAGCTAGAGATTGCAGTGGATAAAGTGCAGGACTTGGCATCAGGAAGACATGAGTTCTAATCCAGTCTTAGATACTTCCTAGCTTTGTGACCCTGGGCAAGTCACTTAATCTCTGCCTCAGCTTCTTTATCTGTCAAATGGGAATGATAACAGCCCATACTTCACGGGGTTGTTGTGAGACTCAAAGGAGAGAATATTTATAAAGCTCTTAGCTAGTATCTGACATACTGTAGACGCGCTATGTAAATGATTGTTTCTTTTCTTCCCTTGTAGTCCTTTACCCTCATCTGTAAAATGAGGTTAATAATTGCACCTACCTAACAGGATTATGATGAGAATAAAATGAAATCATATTAGTAAAGTGTTTTGTCAACTTTAAGGTGCTTTATAAATGCTAATTGAGGCAGCTGAGTGAAGTCAAGAAGGCTCACTTTCCTGGGTTCAAATCTGACCCCAGATGCTTCCTAACTGTATGACCCTGGTCAAGTCCCTTCACCCTGTATGCTTCAGTTTCCTCCTTTGTAAAATGAACTGGAGAAAGAAATGGCAAAGCGCTCTCTGATCTCTGCCAAGAAATGGCCCCAAATTGGGTCACAAAGAGTTGGACATGATTGAATAATGACTGGACAACAACCAATACATGCTAGGTTATTGTATCGATTGACTTGAGCCGTTGGGCCATGGTCGTTGAAATGAGCCTTTGCACCTATATATCAAAGTACTTTTGTGATGGCCTCTTCTTTGATCCTCAAAACAATCCTCCAAATAACTTAAGGCAGGCAGGTCCCTTTATCTGCAATTGTTAGAAATTAGGTCAGTGGAGATGAAGAATGACTTACTCAAGGTGACACAAGTAGTTTGTTGCAGAGCTACTGCCACTGGAAGACCCAAGTTCAAATCTGACCTCAGGCACATATGAGATGTGTGACATTCAACCTCTATCTCCCTCAGTTTCCCCATATGTTAACTGGGAAAAATAATAGCCTCTACCTCCCCGGGTTTTTCTAAGGATGAAATGAAATAATTTTTGTGAAGTGCTTAGCACAGAATTTAAATGAAATTCATATTTATATAGTTGTTCATAAAAGAGACTGGAAAACCCAGATTTTCTACTTCGAAGGCTAACTTTTTCTCTGAATATTTTAGGTATCCAAAATTTTAGGAAGTTTTCTTCTGCAGACTCAGACCACAGCACGGTAAGTCTGGGGGTCACTCTATACAAAATATCTGTCGTCTGCTGGCCAACCTCTGGTCAAGAACCCTCCAAACTTAGCTAGTTGAGTCCCTTAGACGGTGGTCATAGTGTCCATTACTTGACCCATCGTGGGATAGCAGAAATGAAAGGACCTGGGATCCAATCCAGCCTTTGTCTCTTAATGTCTGTGTGACTTTAGGCAAGTCATTTTTCTTTGCTGGGGCTAGTTTCCTAATCTATAAAAGATATGATTCTATGTTTTTAGCTCAACGCTATCAATTTACAGATGAGAAAACAGCTCCAGAGAATGGCAGCATCTTGGCCTAGGTTGTACAGGCAATAAGTAGTAGAGACATATACTCGAACCCAGTTCCTATGATTCTAAATGTCTTCAGGACACACACACACACACACATACATACACATACAGAGCTCCAGAGATATTTATCAAAGAGACCTTTGATGTTCAGTCATGTCTGACTCTTCATGACTCCATTTGGAGTTTTCTTGGCCAAGATGTTGGAACTATTTGCCATTTCCTTCTCTAAATAATTTTACAAATGAAAAAACTGAGGCAAACAAGAATGAAGTGACTTGCCCAGGGCCACACAATTAGTAAGTGTCTGAGGCTGGCTTGGAACTCAGATCTTCCTGACTCCAGGACCAGCACTCTATCCATTGGATCATCTATCAACCTAATTGCTCTTAGCTCTATTAAAAAACAACTGGTTTCTAGAAAGTCTCATGTGAATCAAATATTTGTAAAGGGAATAAATCATAAGAGCACATGAGATAGAGAGCCAGGACTAGATATAGGAGGTCCTAGGTTCAAATCTGGCCTCAGACACTTCCCAGCTGTGTGACCCTGGGCAAGTCATTTAACCCCCATTGCCTAGCCCTTATTGCTCTTCTACCTTGGAACCCATACACAGTATGATTCCAAGATGAAAGGTAAGTTTTAAGAAAAGGTGCACATGAGAGGGTCACTTTTTAAAAAATTCTATTTATTTAATTAATTAATTAAGAATATTTTTCCATGGTTACATGATTCATGTTCTTTTCCTCCCCTTCTTCTCACCTCTCTCCCATAGCCAACATGCAATTCCACTGGGTTTTACATGTGTCATTGATCCAGACCTATTTCCATATTACTGACATTAGCATTAGTGCTCATTTAGAGTCCACATCCCCAGCCATATCCCCATCAACCCATGTGATCAAGCAGTTGTTTTTCTTCTGTGTTTCCACTCCCACAGTTCTTCCTCTGGATGTGGATCCTGGAGGTTGTTCCAATTCACATGGAAATCCTCCAGTTCATGATTCCTTTTAGCACAATAATATCCTATCCCCATCAGATACCACAGTTTGTTCAGCCATTCCCCAATTGAAGGGCATCCCCTCATATTCTTGTACAAGTCTCTTTCCTTATTATCTCTTTTGAGTACAAATCCAGCAGTGTTATGGCTGATCCAAAGGGCAGACAGTCTTTTAGTGCCCTTTGGGCATAGTTCCAAATTGCTATCCAGAATGGTTGGATCCATTCACAACTCCACCAGCAATGCATTAGTGTCCCAATTTTACCACATCCAGAGAGGCTCCCTTTTTTCTTTCTTTCTTTCTTTCTTTCTTTCTTTCTTTCTTTCTTTCTTTCTTTCTTTTCTTTCTTTCTTTCTTTCTTTCTTTCTTTCTTTCTTTCTTTCTTTCTTTCTTTCTTTCTTTCTTTCTTTCTTTCTTTCTTTCTTTCTTTCTTTCTTTCTTTCTTTCTTTCTTTCTTTCTTTCTTTCTTTCTTTCTTTCTTTCTTTCTTTCTTTCTTTTCTCTCTCTCTCTTCTCTCTCTCTCTCTCTCTCTCTCTCTCTCTTCTCTCTTTCTCTCTCTTCTCTCTTTCTCTCTTTCTCTCTTTCTCTCTTTCTCTCTTTCTCTCTTTCTCTCTTTCTCTCTTTCTCTCTCTTTCTCTCTTTCTCTCTTTCTCTCTTTCTCTCTTTCTCTCTTTCTCTCTTTCTCTCTCTCTCTCTCTTTCTCTCTTTCTTTCTTTCTTTCTTTCTTTCTTTCTTTCTTTCTTTCTTTCTTTCTTTCTTTCCTTTCTTTCTTTCTTTCTTTCTTTCTGTCTCTCTTTCTTTCTGTCTTTCTTTCTTTCTTTCTCCCTTCCTTCCTTCCTTCCTTCCTTCCTTCCTTCCTTCCTTCCTTCCTTCCTTCCTTCCTTCCTTCCTTCCTTCCTTCCTTCCTTCCTTCCTTCCTTCCTTCCTTCCTTCCTTCCTTCCTTCCTTCCTTCCTTCCTTCCTTCCTCTCTTTGGTAAGGGCTAGGCAATGGGAGTTAAGTGACTTGCCCAGGGTCACACAGCTAGGAAGTGTGTGAGGCCAGATTTGAACCTAGGACCCTCCCAACTCTAGGCCTGGCTCCTGGCTCTCAATCCACTGAGCTACCCAGCTGCCCCACCTACATTCTCTTTTAAAAGAGATTCTGTGGTGAATCCACCTGTAAAGCATGAAATCCTTTTGTGATGGAGATAATTTGATTTATCACTTCTGATGGTCTGCATTTCCCACCTTCCAACCCCAATGGAACTGTCCTACAAGTGGGACAGCTCTGCCCCTAAGAAATCCCTTATTTATTTTTTTTAAACTGTGGTCTTTTGTTTTCATTTTAACTTCATTCCTCTCTTTATCCTTTCTCCAACCCCCTATTAGAGAGCCATCTCTTAAAACAAAGGATATCTTTTTAATAAGGAAGGGAAAAAAATCAGCAAAACAAATCAATGCATCAAAAAAAGTCTGACGTAAATGAAGTTTTTCATACTTGTGGACTTCAATTCAGAAAAATCTCTCTATAAGGCCCACTCCCTTTTCTCACTGGTGAATTTCTTCTGGAGGCTCCATTTTATGGAGGGCCCTAGACTGGCCTTTATCTCGTTTCCTTTGTTGAGTACCTTCTCTTGCTCACTATTTTCAGGGCTTACAGGGAAGAGTAGAACTTCTGGTGTGAGAGCTTGTTGAGTCCTTTTCAGGGCTGTTTGTCCTCCTTTGGTGTCCACCTGTGACCCAGCTCTTACTTGTGGCTCCAAGAAATTGTAGCATGGGTATTCACTACACCTCAGTAAAACTAGACAGCTGGCCTAAACCAGGTTGAGGGTAATGATCAGGCCTCAAACCCATCAGTGAGCTAAGGGGATGTCCATCCCAAGCATGTGAAGACTGCCTTTAGCAGAATGGAATGGGCAGATGAAAATAGTCATGAAGGTGATGGAAGAGGTACCATGGAGTGCTTAGAGCTTGGTTAGAAACTGAAGAAGCCCAAGGTCATCCATTGGAAGAGAGAGTGAGGTGGATGACTCTGTGCAACTCTGCCTTACTTAAATCCAATTTGTACACAAGTCAAGATATCATCCACAATGTCATAGTCCTGTTGGAGTACAAAGGACAACAACCAACTTCTTTCAGCTCCTTTTTGGGTACTGTCCTTTTAGAATGTAAGCTCCTTGAGGGCAAGGAATGTCTTATCTTTTTGCTCCTATTTGTATCCCTAGTGTGTCGTATAGGGCTGGCACGTTTGTGAATGTTTAATAAATATTTCCTTCCTTCCTTCCTTCCTTCCTTCCTTCCTTCCTTCCTTCCTTCCTTCCTTCCTTCCTTCCTTCCTTCCTTCCTTCCTTCCTTCCTTCCTTCCTTCCTTCTAAATTGGAAAACAGAGAAAGTATTGCACCACATTAGAAAAAAGAGTTGGTCCTCACTGGGAATTCCACATACCAGTGAAATCACAGGTCTGGGGTTTAAAAAAGAGAGACCTTAGAGAGCTCAAAGTGCCTTTAAGACTTTAGGGAAATCACTTTCCCTGTCTAGCACTGTATAAATGTTCATTAATGTTGTATCAATGCTCTCTAAAATTCTAGGATTCTTTGAAATACCTCAAGGACTCATTAATTTTCCTTAGGATTCTTTCAACATAGTGGGGCGCCAATAAAGAGTATTTTCCTTAGTAATATTACAACATAGTAGGGGGCCGGTAAAAGAGTGAAAAGGAGGAGTCAAAGGGGGTGGGCTGGGAAATAAGCATTTATATAGATACTACTACGTGTCCACATTGTGTTAAACACTTTTTTTACAGATATTGTCTCATTTGATTTTCATAATAATTCTACAAAGTAGGTGCCATTATAATTCTCATTTTACAGTTGAGGAAACTGAGGCAAATAAGATTAAGTGACTTACCCAGGGTCACACGGCTGGAACGTATCTGAGGTTAGATTTGAACTTCAATCTTCCAGGTCCACACTTTATCTGCTATACCACCAGCTACCTCTCTAGGCAGCCAGCACCCTATTTCTCAGAAACCTCTTTTACTTATGGTGCAGTATGGCACTATAACCACAGGGGACCATCAAAGGAGCTCTCTGCACAGTGGGCTAACTTACCCAGAGATACCATCTTCCAAATGGTACCCGAGTGTCCTGACAGAGTTAATGCAGCTTCCTCCCAAGCCCAAGTCTCGCCCAGTAGGGGTGTGTATCCATACACTGTCGAGTCAGCTCTCCATTAGCCACATGTTGACAGTCTGCTTGGAGGATCATCCTTGGACAAATTGAAATACCCAGCTGCTTGCCTCCCAATTCCTGGTGTTCTCATGTACAAAGCAGCTCAAGGGATGCAACACAATTTTAATACTAAGCTAAGGAAGAGTAATTAGGTAGGAAAAATCTATGATGCTCTCTTCCCCTTTGAAAAATTTCCTAAAATCAAATAATGGAGGCTTATTCAGTTCAATTCAATTTGACTTGTTAACAAGCATTTATTAAATTACTGATGTTGTTCAGTCATTTTTCATTGTGCCAGGCTCTTTGTGACCCATTTGAATTTTCTTGGCAAAGATACTGGAGTGATTTGCCATTTCCTTTTCCAGCTCATTTTACAGATGAGGAAACCGAGGCCAACAGGGTTAAATGACTTGCCCAAAGTCACATAGCTAGTAAGTGTCTGAAGACAGATTTGAACTCATGAAGATGAGTCTTTCTGATTTCAGGGTCAGCATTGTATCCACTGTGCCACCTAATTGCTTAAATACAATGTATCATAGAAGCAGCTATGGATAGAGTACTGGACTTGAAGACAGGAAGACTTGGATTCAAATTTTGTCTCCAACCCTCATCAACTTTGTGACCCTTGGTCAAGTTCTTCAGTCTTCTCCTTCATCTATAAAAGGTGGGGTTGATCATGAGGACCATTAAGGTCCCTTCCAGTTTTAAATCTTTGATCCAGTGTGTTTGGCATGGGGGAAGTGGGGCTACAAAGTCAATAGTGATCAGGACAATAGGGATCAGGGCAGGTAGAAGAGTGAGGAGAGAGAGGACACCAGGCATTGGCACAGCCTATGCAGAGTTGGGGCATTCCTCATAGGGTTCGGTGTTTTGCGGGTTGTTGGATATTTAGTCAGGAATGTGAATCAAGGATGCACAGATATTTGTGCTGTGTTAGAAGAAGTGGGGTTGGGGAAGAGCTCTGGACTTGTAGTCATAGGATCTCAGTTTGAATTCTGGCTCCTCATTCCATTTCCTGGTGGAAAGAAAGAGCAAGAATAATTGAAAAGACTTGATAACCCTCAAATCACCCATTAAGGTTGCTATAAGCTTCCTAGGCATCCTTATAGAGGTCAAATTCTATGTGCCTCAGTTTCCTCATCTGTAAAACTAGGGAGCTGGAATAGATGACCTCTACATTTCTGTCTTGCAGTAGCCTGTGAATATACGAATCTTAAAAAAAGGAAACAACTTAGAGGTATTTTGTGGAGTCATGGAAAAAGTTGTTCCTCATTAAAGTCCCACCCTGATGTCTCCTTGTGGTGTAGAGTGACCCTGGGTTGTTGAAGGTTCTACCAGAAAAATGCAATCCTTAGCAGGTTGTCAAAAACTTGACAAGCTTTGACTGCAATCCTGGAGTAGACTGTATATCTGTCATCTGAGTTGTTAAGTCCACAAAATTGTATTAAGTGCCTACTATATTCCAGGTACCATAATAAGACTAGGGATACGAAGAGCAGCTGATCTAAGGACCAGTTTGGCTAAATTTGGAGAGCTCAGTACCAGGTTGGTCCCAACATTCCTTGCAAGATATGGTGCAGGGAATGATGGACTTAGAATTGGAGACAGGGCTCAAATTCGGTCTCTATCACTTACTGCCTATTCAATTTTAGGGAAATCTCTTTGGTGCCCTCTCAGCCTCAGTTTCCTCAACTGTAATTTGAGGGAGTTGGACAAGATAGGCTCAAAGGACCCTGGTCCTCTAAATCGATTGTCTGGTGGTCCTCCTAAGTCAGAGAGAGGTTACAACTTACTTTGGTGAAAGGATCACATAAAGGGAATCACAGAGACTTGAATGATTAGAAAAAGTAGACTGAGCTCTGGATTTGGAGATATTGGAGCCTGGTTTGAATCCTGACTCTGCCTTTTGTTCTGCAGGACTAGGGCTTGCCTTTCCCCTATCTCCCATTGAGGGGCAGAGTGGATAATGTGAAGAAGTGAATGAAGGGGGAAGACATTGTTATTTAGTCATTTTAGTTGCATCTGACTCTTTATAATTCCATTTGGGGTTTTCTTAGCAAAGATACTGAAGTGATTTGCCATTTCCATCTTCAGCTCATTTGACAGATGAGAAGACTGAGGCCAACAGGGTTAAGTGACTTGCCCAGGGACACACAACTTTGAACTCAGGTCTTCCTGACTCTAGTCCCAGGGCTCTATTTGAGTCATCTGTCTGCGCCAGGGGTTGAACTAGGTAAACTCTAATCTTCCTTCTAGCTCCAAAACCTATAATCTCAAGTGGAGGGCAAACGGTGCCAGCCTACTTCCCTGTCCTGAGAAAAACCAATGATGTTGTCAAAAGTTCTCTGTTTGCTTTTCCAGACATTGGTCTGACTTTTAGCTCCTCTAGAATTGCCTTCAGGGGCAGCAGAGCTTCTCAGCTGCTGAGTCCGGAGCATCCATCAGCAAGTGCCCCTGTTTTCAGGAACAAGTAACAAGCAGCACTTCTGAGGTCCCATGGAAGGATGTAGCAGAAAAATGTTGGCCTGACTTGGTTACTTGTTAGCCTAGATGGCACCTGGATCCCTCAAGCCAGGGACTAGGTCACTTTTGTATTGATGCCCCTTTCTGTGTGCCAGGTGACTCTCTGAGACCTCCTAAGTCATAGATGAGTTGCCAACCTACGCTGGTAGGAGGAATTTCCCCTGAGCATGTGGGATGCTAGGCAAGTCAATTGACCCCTCATTCTCAGTTTATTCATCTGTAAAATGGGCATAGTCCTAGTACCTAATTCATAGGGTTGTTTCAAAGATTCAATGAGATATATGTATGGCACTTTGCACCCTTTAAAGTGCAGTAGAAATATCAGCTGTTGTTCTGTTATTGTGGTAGAGGAGGGTTCTGGTGGCTGGCTGGCAGGTTTCTATGGAACTTGGCCAAAGACAACAGAGGCGGATCATTCATTTCTTTTCTGCCTGGAATATTATCCCAAAATCCCCCCATTGGGCTCCTAGCCACGAGGTTCTGGCTGCCATTCCACTGTATCACTAGCATGCCTGTCTGGGAAACTGTTTCTGCCATATCTGACTGACTATGCCTAGCTTAGCCCTGCCTGTGGGGTATCTCTGGGAGATCTCCTGGGGGATGGTTTGGGCAAAGGCCAGATCCCCATTATCAGAGTCAGAATAAGGAAGTTGAGGAAGAGGCAAGTGAAGGGAGGGCCCAGGGGCAACTAGTGCCCACACAATTAGTATATATCAATCATCCAAGAGGCCCTTCCATTAATGACCAGCTCAGGGTCTGTGCCTATCCCATAATCCATTGAGTTATCACATGAAAGCATCCAATATTCTCTTGGTACCCTCTTTCTGACCATGTTGCTCTGTGACTTGTTACCTCCAGAACCAAACAAAATCCTCTTTAGCCTTTTAAAAAAAATCCTTACCTTTTCTCTTAGTATCAGTTCCAAGGTAGAAGAGCAATAAGAGTTAGTCAATTGGGGTTAACTGACTTGCACAGGACCACATAGCTAGAAAGTGTCTGAGGCCAAATTTTAACCTAGGACTTCCTGTCTCCAGGCTTGGCCCTTTATCCACTAAGTCACCCAGCTGCCCTTCTTATGAGGTTTCTACTCTTCCAACCACTAGGAATAATCTATTTCCCCATTGCTGCCACCTTGGTGGAGAACTAAGTAGAACAGGGTTCAATTCCTGTCCCACATACATATTAGTTATATGACTGTAGGCAAGTCAACTCAATTTCTCTCTGCTGTAGTCAACCCTCTAAGACAGTGTTGGTGAATGTTTTTGAGATTGTGTGCCCAAATTGCAACTTCAAGCTGCCTCTGATCCCCCATTCCCCCATTATCCTGGACAGTGGAGGGAGGAAGAGATCCCATTGGGTGGCTGGACAGAGGAGTGGGGCATGCAAAAATGTCCTCTGGTGAGGTGGAGAGGGGGAATAGAGTAGCCCCCTGAGTGCTGGCTCTGCACATGTGCCAATACTTCATCCTGACTTTGCTTTGCTACTCAACTTTGATGACTCTTGGAGAAATTACTCTGCACAACTCTGACTCACCTAAATCCAATTCACTCACAAATCAAAATACCACCTCATGATGTCATTAGTCCTTTTGGAGTTCAAAGGGTTGTTTAAACTCTGTTTGCCTCAATTTCTTCTCCTATAAAGGGGGATAATAATAGTACCTGCCTCTACAATTATTGTGGGGATCAAATGAGATCGTATTTGTAAAGCACTCATCACAATGCCTGGAGCATGCATGGTAAGTACTTAATAAATAAATAAATATGTATTTCCATCCTTTTTTTTTTGCAGGAGGCTTTTCTCTACTTCCTCAACTACTAGTACTTTTTTTTTTTCTCAAAGGTTCCCTTTCATCTAATTTGTGTATGTCTTATGTGTACTAACTTTTGTATATGGCTTCCTCATTAGATCAGCTTTATGAGGATGGGAACTGATTTTGCTTTTGTTTTTGCATCCTGGTGATTAGCTTTGTGTCTGGCACATCCTAAGTGCTGAATAAATCCTTGTCGATTGATTGATCTTCCCAAGAAGACCGTGAATTCCTATATCGTAGACTTCCTTTGCATCCACCATAGTGGACTGGACTGGAATAAATTGGGTTAGATTTACACATCCTGGGATGTTTACTGTTTAATAACACATGAACCTGTGAGCCGAAGGACCTTTGCCACATCATTAGATTCCGATGGCTATGTACGAATGCTTCTGATAATATCCCGAGCTTCAGAAATGCCATTTCTGCACATGGTTGGGAGGGCACAGCCCATTGGCATGGACATGTCCTGCATAAGAATGTCCTAGAAAGGCGTCTTCATTAGCATAATTTTGTATTAAACCCTCACGTGTGTGTGTGTGTGTGTGTGTGTGTGTATTTGTGGATGCTACCGTATAGCCAGGATCACCCAGGCATGGGGAGGATTTCTAGTCCATTGGCACATGGGCATTTATAGGCCAATATTGGTTTTGGTGAAAGATTTAAAACTAAGAGAAAAGCAAAGCACACCTTCATGGCCACCTCCCCATCACTCAGTCCACAAGCATTTATTCATCTCTTACTTTGTCTCTGAACTGAGCTAAATGATGGGGATACAAATACAAAAGCAAAGACTATCTTTTCCATCAAGAAACTCAAATTCTAATGGGAAAAGACCCAATGTAAAGAAAAAAGACATGTACAAAATATATTGGTTAGGCAGTGACCCAAGAGGGAATCTAAAATCCTACAACAGAAATCACCAATATTAGTTCCTTTTAGAAATTATTATTTAGGGGGCAGCTGGGTGGCGCAGTGGTTTGAGAGCCAGGTTTAGAGATGGGAGGTCCTGGGTTCAAACCTTGCCTCAGACACTTCTCAGCTGTGTGACTCTGGGCAAGTCACTTAACCCCCATTTCCTAGCCCTTACCACTCTTCTGCCTTGGAACCAATACACAGTACTGATTCCAAGATGGAAGGTAAAGGTTTAAAAAAATTATTTAGTCAATGGGAAAATATGTTTCACTTGACTATACATGTTTGTAACAAGGCTTTTGTTTTTCTTTCATTCTCAGTTGGGGTTTGAGGCAGGTATGGGGAGAAGGGAAAGTGAATTTTTGCTGATTGAAAAAGATAAAATATAATTTAAAAACAAAACAAAAAATAAATTATTTTGTGCTTTGAAAATGATGATAAATTTTATTGAGACAAGAATGATAGAATAATAACATAAAACAATAATAAAAGCATTCATCACAAGAATATAAAAGAACTTTCAAGTAGTTGTGGTAAAAATAAATTTGGACCATGTCAGCATCCAGAGGACTGATAAGACCTCCTGTATGAATTATTACAATAACTTCCTATCTAATATTGCTTCCTCCATTCTCTTCCCTTTCAAATCTACCCAGTATACTGACATGTGACTCTTTGATGGTTTCCCCATTGCCACCAGGATCATAGTATCAAAGATATTTAGTGCTGGAAAGGCCTTTGGTCACTGCCTCATCAAACTGCCTTATTTTACAATGGAAGAAACAGAGGCAAAGAGAATAAGTGATTTGTCCAAGATCATAGATAGTCATCGACAGAGTTAGGATTTGAATTCAGATCCTCTTTGTCCAAAATCCAGTGGCCTCAAGAGAAAATTCAAACTGTCTCTGCATGACATTTAAATAGATTTATAATTGTTGCATGTCCAATCTTGGACCATGTTCCCCACTTTTCTTTGATCCCAGTCTTCCTCTTCAACAAATCCAGTCTCCTTGTTCTGTTCTATCTCCACTCTTCCCTAAACCAAATATTCACTCTTAACTCCAAGTCTTTCCTCAGTCTGTGCTTTGCTACTGCCCTGTTCCTTGTGGCTCAATCTTATCCACTCTTCATGGCTCTGCGCAGGTCTCACACCAGTAACTTGGCCCACGGTCTCCATAAGAGATCCCTCAAGAGGCTGAGGACATGTACTCATAGAATGTTCGATCCATAAAAGTGCTCAGAGACCGTTTATTCCAATTCACTTATTTAATAGATGAGGAAACTGAGGTTCAGTGAGATGAATAGGATCCCCCCTTTCTTAGAGACCATTTATTCCAATTCACTTATTTAATAAGATGAGGAAACTGAGGTTCAGCGAGATGAAGAGGATCCCCCCCTTTCTTAGAGACCATTTATTCCAATTCACTTATTTAATAGATGAGGAAACTGAGGTTCAGCGAGATGAAGAGGATCCACCCCTTTCTTAGAGACCATTTATTCCAATTCAGTTATTTAATAGATGAGGAAACTGAGGTTCAGCTAGATGAATAGGATCCCCCCATTTCTTAGAGACCATTTATTCCAATTCACTTATTTAATAAGATGAGGAAACTGAGGTTCAGTGAGATGAAGAGGATCCCCCCCTTTCTTAGAGACCATTTAGTCCAATTCACTTATTTAATAGATGAGGAAACTGAGGTCAGCTAGATGAATAGGATCCCCCCTTTCTTAGAGACCATTTATTTCAATTCACTTATTTAATAGATGAGGAAACTGAGGTTCAGCTAGATGAATAGGATCCCCCCTTTCTTAGAGACCATTTATTCCAATTCACTTATTTAATAAGATGAGGAAACTGAGGTTCAGCGAGATGAAGAGGATCCCCCCCTTTCTTAGAGACCATTTAGTCCAATTCACTTATTTAATAAGATGAGGAAACTGAGGTTCAGCGAGATGAAGAGGATCCCCCCTTTCTTAGAGACCATTTAGTCCAATTCACTTATTTAATAAGATGAGGAAACTGAGGTTCAGCGAGATGAAGAGGATCTCCCCCTTTCTTAGAGACCATTTAGTCCAATTCACTTATTTAATAGATGAGGAAACTGAGGTTCAGCTAGATGAAGAGGATCCCCCCCTTTCTTTGCTGAGATATTATAGTGAGAGGAATGTTATTGGTCGAGGGCAGGGAGTTTCTGGTCTGCAACCTCTCCATCATCTTCTAGTATAGATGGAAAACCATCGATGACTTAAGATTTTGAACCAAAAGGCCCTGAAATTGAATCTTTCCTCTGCCACTAAGGCAGAATCTTCTGTGTGAATCTAGGCAAGTCTTATCGTCTGCCTCAGTTTCTTCATCTGGAAAGTGAAGCAATTTGTTTAGATGATTTCTGAGATTCCACCATAGGTCTAAATCTATGTTCTTACCTTATGTCCGAGGGTGGGACACTGGGACGTTCAGTGACTTGCCCAGAGCCATATGGCTTGTGAGTCTTATACCCTACATCTTCCTGCCTCTAAGCCCAACTCTCTACTATATCAGGCTGCCTCTAGAGTATTGAGGTGAAGGGAGAAAGAGGAAACAAATTATCCAGTGTCTGTCCACCATTATTTCTAGTTTCTAGGTCTCTGAATTGTTACTGAAAGGGAGCTTAAAACCTTTTTTTGAGTGGGGAGGGCATCAGCTGGGTGGCTCAATGAATAGAGAGCCAGGCTAAGAAATGGGAGGTCATGGGTTTATATCTGGCCCCAGACACTTCCTATCTGTGTGACCCTAGGCAAATCACTTAATCCCAATTACTTAACCCTTATTGCTCTTCTACCTTGGTATCAATACTTAGTTTTGGAAAATAAGGATATAAAAAAGCCTCTCTGGGGATACATACGTCTCCTACAGGATGTCCCCAATGTTTCAGCCTAAGCTATTAAAGTTTAAAATAGCACCAAGACTTTTGGCACACCCTGTATTTTTCAGGGTATAGTCCTGCTTGAATGAATTCAACAAGTATTTCTTATGCCCCTATGGTGATGAGTGTTACTGGTACAAAGACAAAAATCAAAATTAACCCTTAAGGAGCTTGCATTGTCCTTGTGGGGTAGAAGTGGGCAGGAGGGAAATGCTGGGATCCATCAATTATATATCAAGTGTAGAGAGAGTAAATTTAGTTTAGAGCATCAGTAGCTGGGAGAGATCCGGAAAAGCTGCCCCTAGAAGATGGAATAAAATCTGTGCTTTGAAGGATGATAGTGACCCTGGGCAAGTCACTTAGCCCTGCTTGCCTCAGTTTCCTCATCTGTCAAGTAATAGAGAAGTAAATGGCAAACTGCTTCAGGGTGTCTGCCAAGAAAATCCCCAAAAGGGCTCCTATAGACTTGGACACAACCATAAAACAACAAAAGGAATTTGACAAGGTGGAGATGAGGAGAGAAGCATCCCAAGCATGGGACACAGCTTGCTCAAAGGCATCCAAGCAATGGCAAATCGGCTGCTTTAACAGGACCATAGAATGCATGATGGGGAGTAATGTGTGAATAGCCTGCAAAGGCATTTTGGCATCAGACTGTGAAGGACTTTAAATGCCAAGCAGAGAAGCTTGATTCAATGAGGTAATATTAGTAAAATGCTTAGCACAG